>NC_085138.1:340109345-340180996 GCF_035046485.1 Aedes albopictus
TTAATATTACACGTGCTGGAAGTTTCTAGACTGGATACTCTGACACTTTCAACCTTGACGGCTACACCGACAATTATCCCAGCGTCTTCGTCGGTCTTGGGCGAAGGTCATCCAATATCCTCTACTTGGTTCGTTGTTGACGCAATTCTTTATTCACGCAATTCATTCACACATTCACGTAATGTGGACAGAGTCTTATTCTTAGTATTTGCCTAGGCTTGCCCTGTCGTTCGTGGTTCCGCCTGCCATCGTGTACTTCGTTTTCGAAGCGTTCACCGTGAGTCCAACTTTTGCTGCTTCACTTTTAAGACGGGTGAAGGGGGGTGGGGGTAAGACGGACCACTGACTAGCTCTGCCACTTAAGAGCTGAAATTTGACTTTCTTTTACGATTAACTATATCTTCTTATCAGTTGATGATTATTGAACCACTCCATGAGAGAATACATATGTCAAAAGTGCAAAAAATAATCAATCATTTACCAGGCTACACGCTTTTGTGCTGGGATCTAATTTTGAGGCGGCAATAAATAAGCTTTTTAACATTAAATTGCTAAGTTTTTGCATTTAATTTTGGGTTTCCCAGTAGTTTTAAACTGTTCCGTCCTATGCACAACGAAATTCAGGTAAATTTCATGGATTATAAATAACGGTGGTGGAATGAATATTTTGCGTTGTTTGGGGGTAAGACGGTCCGCCTTGAGTGTAGGTAAGACGGACAGTGTTAGGGTTACTTTGATAGTGCCGTAAGAAATACATTAGGACCCACACATTGTTCACAGATTGAAATCTCTGGAGTACAAAAATGATTGTGGAAGCCGTAAAAAGCATTTCATATTGATTTTTTGTTCAAAAATTAAATATATTAGAATTTTTGTTGTTGGAACAGTTTGAACTTTGTAAAATTACCAGAGCATTGCATACTGTTAGGCGTTTATCAGTCTGTGGAGGTTTCCAATTTACAAAATAGATTTTAATTTGCAAAAACACGTTTCGCTAAGAGATTTAAGGCCAAATTTAGATTCTGCTATGATTGATCTACCGAATACAAACGGCCACAAACATTATTCAACACAATTCGAGGCGTATTAGCTAAATTTCCAAACGTGTCCATCTTACCCACCCTACCGGTCCGTCTTACCCACACTGTTGAAAAACATACATTTGGAGATCACTTTTTAATTATCTCAAAAGTCATGGAAAATCAAATTTTATTGCAAAACCGGCTTGCAGACTGCAAAGTACCTTAGTTGAAGTATATAAGGACTGTTCAATTTAAAAAACGGACAACTTTAGAAGGCTATAAAAACAAAACGCGTGGTCCAAATTTAACCACCCTTGCTTCGTTGTTCAGTACATCATCATTGATTATAGTAATAATTTTTGAATCGAATAAAAATAGTTTCATTTTATAGAAAATCGGTCAAGTGTTAAATAAGGTGGCTTTTTCGATTGCTGAAAATTGAAAATATGTATAAAATTACTGTTCACATATGGTATATCCTTTTGAATATCGGAAAAGTGTGTGCTACGCTGCAGCAGCATGAGTAATGAACATTCTGGCGAAATTTAAACTCAATTGGAAAATTTATTATTGAGATATTCAAGTCTCAAGTGAGATTCGATTTTTTGAATACAATTCAATTGTAAAGCAAAAAGGGCATGAAAATATTAAACAAACAATTTTTGTATGCATCCAGTCGAAAGTAGGAATAATCTGGTTTTAAATGCAGAAAACTGCTTCTTAATAGCATTGCTGGTTTAGTTACTGTGCGCCATTACAAGTACAGTAATCCAATCAGTTTCGTTCTGTAAAGGTTGTTCCAAATAACAATGCAGCCTAATGCAAATTTTGCATAACAATGATGGTGGAAATAAAAACTTTACATCCGATTATAATTAAATAAGGTGTACAATAACGTAGGACCAGCAGCAAGGGACTCGACAGAACGTGGAACGTTACAAACAGAAGCGGAAACAGCAGACCCGCCTCTTTCGGGAGAAAAAGCGCCGCCTGGAAGAAGCGGAGTGTGAAGAAATGGAACTGCTGTGCCGTTCCCAAGAAACACGGAATTTCTATCAGAAACTCAACGCATCCCGCAACGGCTTCGTGCCGCGAGCCGAAATATGCAGGGATAAAGACGGAGGCCTCTTGACGGACGGACGTGAGGTGATCGAAAGGTGGAAGCAGCACTTCGATCAGCACCTGAACGGCGTGGAGAACGTAGGCACGGGAGCCCACGGCAACGGAAGGAACGACGACGCCAGTGCAGCGGAGGACGGAAATGAACCAACTCCCACGCTGAGGGAAGTTAAGGATGCCATTCACCAGCTCAAAACCAACAAAGCAGCTGGTAAGGATGGTATCGCAGCTGAACTCATCAAGATGGGCCCAGAAAAGTTGGCCACCTGTCTGCATCGGCTGATAGTCCGGATCTGGGAAACCGAACAGCTACCGGAGGAGTGGAAGGAAGGGGTAATCTGCCCCATTCACAAGAAAGGCGACCATTTGGAATGTGAGAACTTCAGGGCGATCACTATTTTGAATGCTGCCTACAAAGTGCTATCCCAGATCATCTTCCGTCGTCTGTCACCTAAAACAAATGAGTTCGTGGGAAGTTATCAAGCCGGCTTCATCGACGGCCGGTCGACAACGGACCAGATCTTTACCGTACGGCAAATCCTCCAGAAATGCCGTGAATACCAGGTCCCAACGCACCACCTGTTCATCGACTTCAAAGCGGCATACGATAGTATCGACCGCGCAGAGCTATGGAGAATCATGGACGAAAACGGCTTTCCTGGGAAGCTGACTAGACTGATTAAAGCAACGATGGACGGTGTGCAAAACTGCGTAAGGGTTTCGGGTGAACTATCCAGTTCATTCGTATCTCGCCGGGGACTGCGACAAGGGGATGGACTCCCAGACTGCTCTTCAACATCGCGCTGGAAGGTGTGATGCGACGAGCCGGGCTCAACAGCCGGGGAACGATTTTCACAAAATCCGGTCAATTTGTGTGCTTTGCGGACGACATGGACATTATCGCTAGAACATTTGGAACGGTGGCAGAACTGTACACCCGCCTGAAACGCGAAGCAGCAAAGGTCGGACTGGTGGTGAATGCCTCAAAAACAAAGTACATGCTGGTAGGCGGAACCGAACACGACCGGATCCGTCTGGGTAGTAATGTTACGATAGACGGGGATACTTTCGAGGTGGTGGAGGAATTCGTCTACCTTGGATCCTTACTGACGGCTGACAACAACGTGAGCCGTGAAATTCGGAGGCGCATCATCAGCGGAAGTCGGGCCTACTACGGGCTCCAGAAGAAACTGCGGTCGAAAAAGATTCACCCACGCACCAAATGCACCATGTACAAAACGTTAATAAGACCGGTAATCCTCTACGGGCACGAGACATGGACCATGCTCGAGGAGGACCTACAAGCACTCGGAGTTTTCGAGCGACGCGTGCTAAGAACGATCTTCGGCGGTGTGCAGGAGAACGGTGTGTGGCGGAGAAGGATGAACCACGAGCTCGCTGCACTTTACGGCGAACCCAGCATCCAGAAGGTGGCCAAAGCCGGAAGGATACGGTGGGCAGGGCATGTTGCAAGAATGCCGGACAACAACCCTGCAAAGCTGGTGTTTGCAACGGATCCGGTTGGCACAAGAAGGCGTGGAGCGCAGAGAGCACGATGGGCGGACCAGGTGGAGCGTGACTTGGCGAGCATTGGGCGTGACCGAGGATGGAGAGCGGCAGCCACAAACCGAGTATTGTGGCGTACTATTGTTGATTATGTCTTGTCTTAATGATGTGGAACAAATAAATGTATGTAATAACGTAGGACCAATTTTGTTGAAAATAAATAATAACAAGTTTAGCTAGAGTCGGAAAATCTGCGGCAATGAAGCAATAAATTGCATTTTTTTACTATGACCATCTTTAGGGATTAAATTTTTGATGAAGAATTTAATTTAGAGTAAATTTTTCTTCTGTATCATTCAGAGAGCAATATTCTACTACTCTGGACAAATTTTTAGACGAATCCGTTGTGCTATCGCAACACAGGACTTGAATAAATTTATTTTAATAATTTCTATGAAAACAAGTCAATTCACTATAACAAGCTGAAGACTGCTTGGTGCATTATTACTGAACAACTATTGAGTTTTACCTTTAGTAGAATAGTATAAGATTCCAATACATTAAAAACTTCATGAAAATGGGCATGTTACCCAAGCAACACACATGTTATAATATAGTTACGACAGCGCAAGTTTTGGTTGTATATAAGTTTATTTGACGTAATTCTAACATTGTGTTGAAATAACGTAAAATAAACTTCTATACAACCAAAACTTGCGCTGTCGTAACTATTATATAACATGTGTGTTGCTTGGGTAAGTATGTGGAAAGTTATGTCGAATTTTGAGAAATGGGTTTTTCTTGATGTTTTACGAAAACCGCTTCACTTGCACAATAAATTACAATTTGCTTAATGTTATATTTTTCCTACATTTGAGAATAGCTATAGAAAGTTATGCAAAAAACTGATAGTGATTTTATTGAAAAATAAAAAAGATATCGCACAAGCAAGTTGTCCGTTTTATAAATTGAACAGTCCTTAGTATGGAGATAAAATTTTAATTATCGCATTGTTTACACTGTCAAAATAGAGTGTTTCCTAAACATGTCCGTCTTACCCCCACCCCCCCTACAGTTCTGCCACCGTTCCAAATATTCTAGCAATAATATGCATGTCATCCGCAAAACAGACAAATTGGCCGGATTTCGTGGAAATCGTGCCTCGGCCGTTAATCCCGGCTCATCGCATAACAGCTTCCAGGGCGATGTTGAACAGCAGTCTGGGAGTCCATCCCCTTGTCGCAGTCCTCGGTGAGATTTAAACGAACTAGACAGATCGCCTGAAACCCTTATGCAGCTTCTTACACCGTCCATTGTCGCTTTGATCAATCTCATTCTCGTCCATGATTTTCCATAGCTCTGCGCGGTCGATTCTGTCGTATGCCGCTTTGAAGTCGATGAACAGGTGATGCGTTGGGACCTGATATTCACGGCATTTCTGGAGGATTTGCCGTACGGTGAAGATCTGGTTCGTTGTCGACCGGCCGTCGATGAAGCCAGCTTGATAAATTTCCACGAACTCATTTGTTTGAGGTGACAGACGACGGAAGATGATCTGGGATAGCAATTTGTAGGTAGCATTCAAAATAGTGACCGCTCTGAAGTTCTCACATTCTAAAAAAAAGCCTTTCTTGTGAATGGGGCAGATTACCTCTTCCTTCTACTCCTCCGGTAGCTGTTCGGTTTCCCAGATCCTAACTATCAAGCGGTGCAGACAGGTGACCAACTTTTCTGGACCCATCTTTATGAATGATTTCAGCTGCGATACCATCCTTACTAGCTGCTTTGTTGGTTTTGAGCTGGTGCAGTGTATCCTAGTCGTTTCCTCCATTGCAGTGTCTACGTCTTGACGCCATTCAGGTGTTCGTCGAAGTGCTGCTTCCACTTTTCGATCACTTCACGTCCGTCCATCAAAAGGCCTCCGTCCTTATCCCTGCATATTTCGGCTCGCGGCACGAAGCCGTTGCGGGATGCGTTGAGCTTCTCGTAGAATGGCACAGCCAGCAGTTCAATTTCCTCGCACTCCGCTTCGTCCAGGCGGCCCTTTTACCCCCGAAAGAGGCGGGTCTGCTGCTTCCGCTTCTGTTGGTGACATTCCACGTTTTGCCGGGTTCCTGTAGCATTATCGCCCTTGCTGTATAAATGTGGAGCCTCGTGGCCGTACGGTTAGCGTCACCAAGCGTATAACCGTACCATACCAGAGGGTGAGGGTTCGAATCCCGAAACTGAGTGATGAAACTGTCCGCAAGAAATGTTTCTTTCTCGTATCCACTGGCGCTCGTAATGTGTGTCATGTCCGTTATCTAGTGTTAAGTTTCGTTCAGTCTATGCAGCCTTTGGTGCTCTCGGCTGCGTTGTTGATGGCTGCTTTTACTGTTCTCCAGCAGTCCTCTTGAGGGGCCACATCATCTGGCAACGCTGCTTCTAGATTTTGCGCGTATGCTGCGTTGGAGTCGATGTTAGCGCCACGATAGGCCCTGGCGTCGATAATGCCGGAGAAGTGCCGTACGTCAATTTGAACGTGGTCGATTTGCGATTCTATCTGCTGTGGTGATGTCCAGGTGTAACGATAAGGAAGGCTGTGTTGGAAGAAGGTGCTACGTATGGCCATGTTTTTTCACGCGCATCAGAATGTCGCCAATCACGATAAAAGCTGTTCCCAGCTCACGTATGTTGCTGCAACTCCGGTAGATGGTATGATTACCTTTAAATGCTCGCACCGTAGATTCTGTCCAACACACCTTCCGCAGCGCTACGATTCAGAACATGCAGTGCTTTAGTATACATATTAGCGAGTATGTGCATGTACTCCTGAGTCCTGATGAAGTCGACAGTTCTACGTACTGTGTTTCCAATATCGCAAGCTCAATTTCATCGCTGTGGGGACGTTCCCTTTAACTCCGATTGTATGCTTTTCTTGGCTCCTTTTCACTGCTTGTGTTTTAGGGCGGATTGGAAAAACAAAACCTGACACCTTGAGGATGATGGGTTCGATTCCCTATCAGTTCAGAAGCTTTTTAAAAGGAAAATTCCTTGAATTTCTTGAAAAAAAAGCTGAGAAGCTTTTGATTCGTCCCATTTTGGTCGTGTGCCAAAGAGAAAAAGAAGAAGAAGAAAAGAAGAAGAACCCAAGCAACTGGGCTTACTTTTCCGAAAGCTACGGGTTCTGCTCTAGCATTATAAACTTGAGCATTATGGTATTACATCTCGTCTAGGGTATAACCGAAGACGGCTAATAACAAGACGGACAGTTCTCACCCTGTCGCAGGCGACAAGGTTGAAACGCCCTCAACGATTCACAGGAACATTAAAACATGATTTTGCGCGTGTACATGCAAATGCATACACGGAAGATGTAGCATCTCACGCACACTTATTCATAATGTTGTTCCCTGGAGTCGTTCGTGGCGATCCCAACTAACATTTTCAGCGCTATAAGCTTCAGTCATTTGCTTTCTGTTGTGTAACAATCGAATTGAAGCAGTCAACGCTGAATAAAAGGGAAGCTAGTATAAACCATAAGCTAATACACGGCTGCAAAACAAGCACCATACAGCTACCAAACTCGGTTTTCAAAAATCAATAACCAGCAGCGCTTTGAAGACCGTTATTCGATATCATTACAGCTAGAAGCTGTAATAAAGAAACTGTAGGTATACCAACACGGCTGGTCGGGTGTAAACATTATTCTAAAAACAAACTTCAAGCGGGATATCCAGGTATCCGGTTCCGTTTGAGCCATGGAGCTCACAAGAGGGTCAGTGTCAGTTGCTCTCGGGGGAAAAGCAACTGACGAAAAATTGCAGTGCCGGAGCTGGGAATCAAACCCATGACCATCCGCATATGAAGTGAACGTGTGACCAACTACGCCACGGGCCCCGGCCTTATAAAGCCTTGTCTGAAGTAAAACAAAACGGGCTTTTTTCTATGCTATTTATATATAGCAGTGTGACAGCGAGAACATCATCGTTATTAGTGGATACGGAGATCGGGAGTTCGATTCCAAGCAGCGGCAAGTAGTTGAATTATTCAATTTTAAAAGCGATAGTTACAGTTCCACGTGTATTGCGTCGCGGTGTCGATAATTCTTATTATAATTAATCGATTATTTTGAGGATGCCGTATGTATAACTATTATTTATCAACTGTGAAAAGGGAATCGACCGTCGGGCCGTGGAAGAGGCGTTCGTACAAAAGATATTATAGTACAAGATAAAGATTGTCGCTAGTGTAACCATTGTTCCGGCGCCACAACATATCAGGTACATATCTGTCAAATCTGAATGTGGATCTCTCGAAATCACTACACCGATTATGCTGATCATCGACGAAAATCAGCACGATTTGCATTTTGATCCCTATAGTGTCTCTGATTTGCCTCTCAATGTTTCTATCTCAATATTTGTTTATACCCTAACATACTTTTTCGCACAGATGGATTTCAAGTTTCATAAAACTAAATAAGCTAATTTTTCATTGAATTGTGGATGAACAATCAAATAAATAAAAAAAAAATCCATGGTTTATATTCGGTTCAGATTATTTGAAGCACCAATTTTAGTATTCAAATTTCATAAGATTTAGTCACTTAGTATGGAGATTGAACTATTCTATATCAGACGTTTTTACATGTTAGCCTTCCATCGCCAGCAGCAGATCGTGCACTGAGACAATAAACTCAGGAAGAACATAAGATCCCCTTAAGATTTGGTGACACTACGATTATTGTTGAAAGCCATAAATTTCACTTATGATTAATTGAGAGAAAATTTTATGTCCAGTCACTTACCAAAATCATAAGTTTTGCTTAGAGATATCATTGAATCAAAACTATAACTATCGTATGTTTGCTCTTATTGAAATCCACTACTGAAACTTATAGAAATCAATATTAGTAATTATGAATGTCATGTCGTACGCAAAATGATATTCGTATTCATATATTGTGGATTTTTTGATGAAATAATTCTGCTCCAATTCATGTCGTTTGTCTTGAATTACCGCGTAAGTAAAATGTTCTTACATTTAATAATGGGTAACTCTCGCTGAGACCGGCCCACTATTTACACCTTGTCTTCAAAAATGTTTAAGGTGCCGATTTTCTGAAAGCCCTCGCCTAAAATGTAAGAAAAATGCCTTTGGTTACTCAAATTGATGGACCCGCCGTTAGTTAGAGCCACAACAATTTTTGCAGACTCCTCGATTTTGGTCAAATGGTGGCTCACTTAAACCGTTATAACTCGAAAGTTTCTCCAACAACCACCTCAAAACGAATTGTTGTTGAAAAGAGGAAAGATAGAGCTACTATTTACAATAATAAAAAGTTGGGTCGGCCATATTGATTTTCGCCGCCATCTTGGATTTTTACACCAAAACATTTTTTTCACCATGAGGGCAACCACCGATTTTCAAAATTTTTGCATCAATTGAAAGCTGAGACATTTATACATAACATATAAAAAATTAGAGATGTCTTTTTCTTCTTTCAAAAGTTATCTGTCGTTTTGTAAATCATGCCACTTTTGCGCACTGGGCCCGGTGCCGGCCGTTTATATAAATGCAGCGTTATTTCGCAGTGTTTACGAACACGAATTTAAATTCTGAACCCACTAATGGAAAGCTGAAGGTTTAAACTTTTTAAAACACTAAAAAAAATATAAAACAATGCCCGTATCATTGAGAAACAGTCAAAAACGGAAACGAACCTCCGATTTAGCCAAATTTTGCGGCACGCGCCTTTGTGTATACATGCAGGCGTAAACTCGGATGCTGTTTCATGTCGTTGCCGGTGCTCATGGAAATGTATGGAGACAACGTTACTTGATTTACAATACTGCAGATAACTTTTGAAAGAAGAAAATGAGGAATTCCACGGAGTCATGTCAGTCGATCCTGAGCGACCATTTCAAAAATATCTGAAACTTTGCACAGTTTTTCAATTTCATATAAATCGCCATTTTTTGATATTAAACCTTCATATTCACTCACGACTAACTTTTCAAAAGGGTGTATGCGAAAATAGTTCTAAAATATTCTAAAAGCTGTACAGCAAAAACGGATTGTTCGATTGTTATAAATTTTTCTGCAAAGTTAGATAACTAAATGATGATTCCTTAGAAAATATACACTGTAAAAAATTTCTTTTTCTACTTTGAAAAAATATGATATTTGTCACAAAAACTCAAATATCTCAAAACCCTATCTTTTTACCAACTTCAATTTTTTAGGGGAAATGGCCCATTATATCAGCTATCTACCATAAAATTTTGGTGATGGTAAACTGATAAACAAAAAAGTTATGACATTTCAAACATTTCACAATTTTTACATTTAGTAACAAAAAAAAATTTTTTTCTGTGTAAATTATTTCGAGAATTATATTTTGATGCTGATTTTATTGTAAAGGCTACCGCCTGAATTAAACAAGTTGTTTTCATGATACTTTAGTTTGATTATTCGTAATTACTATAGTATCTATTTGAAACTTAGACGCGATCCAGTGTTGTGATCAAAAATATTGAGATTGTCATACTTTTTATTGTACGTGACTGGTGAAAAAATCCCTTGATAGTGTTGAAAAGCTGTTGATTATAAGAAAAATGGAATTGAATTTATTTTTAAGACAAAAGCTGTATAATAAAAATTTTTTTATACGCGTATACGTCTAGTTTATCCGCAAAAAAAATCCCTCTTAGACACTTATTTCTGAATTGCCTGTTCGGTACTTTTTTGACGAGATTATAACAGCAGTACGATCTCGGTAGTTTCGGTAATCGATTTTACTGAGGCTCAGTAAAACAACTGTCAAAATCGTATGGAAAAGGTAAACAATGCATTTTTGCTGAACGAGTTCGGTGCTCAGCAGTTTTAATCTCGTCAAAAAATTACCGAACTCGGTAATCAAAATTAAGTGTGTAGAGAACAGACTTTATGATCGGAAGAATGCGAGTAACTTCAACAACAACAAATGCATAAGAGGTACATACCACAGACAAACAGACGAAACGCCTAGAACAATTTTAGTGAAAATTCATCGCCCAGTTCACACTATCACCACCTGGTGGAAATGTTTCACGAAACACTGCGTTGTGCAATATCGTCATCAGAAGGCGCTAGTGTGAAACGTCAAACGCAAAGAAAAACGATGGGCGCTCTTCTTGTTATGAAAGCCACAACCAAGATTCAAAATGATCGTTGAAGGCGTGGTCAATGAAAATTTCGCCAGTGTTACGTTTGTTTGTCTGTATACATACCTGACAATGCTCACGAAAAAAACAAAAAAATACTACCGCTATGAATATTAAAAATTGTATAGTATTTTTTTTTCTTCAGCCACCAACACCAAACAAGTAAGTTAAAATTAATAAGTGATTTTGTTTATTATAATCTAACGAACAAGATGAACAGTCGCTTTCTCAAAGGTCTTCAACTCAACGCTCTCTTGTAGACCGTTTGATGAAAAAAATGTTCAAAAGAGTTACGAAATCTCACCGAAAGCACCATAGATAAACTGAAAGAGACTGGTTATGCCCAAATGTCCACATTGTGTACAAAATTACGCATTTGCACGTCCTGCCGTCTAGAATTTGACAACGAGCCATCTGTATATCATCGGTAAAGCAGGGCGCAGGAAGTTCGAAAACGACAACAACTGAGAAATTGCCATCAGCGACATCTGTTTAAACAATTTAATTACGCCCCTTTTCAAAAATGCCCTGTAATATTCTTCAACATCTATACCCATTTCAATATTTTTAACGTTGCAAAACACGCTTTCAACATTCATCTTGAAGAAGAGGGAAAACACTTGTCCTCAAATGTAACAGCAAATTAATGAATAAACGACTAATGCGCGGAGGGCGTGATAAAATCGGAACATTACGGTACATAGTATATTATATTATATGTATATATAATATATAATAAAAACAACTTGTTTTACTCACGCAAGGCCATTAACAATAAAATCAGCATCAAACTTCAATTTCCGGCCGAAATAATTTACACTAAAAAAAATTATTACTAAATGTGAAAATTGTGAAATGTTTGAATTGTCATAACTTTTTTGTTTATTTTCATGGTAGATTGCTAATACAATGGACCGTTTTCTCTAAAAAATTACGTTGGTAAAAAGATAGGGTTTTGAGATATTTGAGTTTTTGTGACAAAAATGATATTTTTTAATGTTAAAAAAGATTTTTTTCACAGTGTATATTTTCTTAGGAATCGCCATTTAGTTATCTAACTTTGCTGAACAATAAAATCAGCATCAAATCGCGATTCCCGGCCGAAATAATTTACACAGAAATTTTTTTTTACTAAATGTAAAAATTGTGAAATTTTTGAAATGTTATAACTTTTTTGTTTATTAGTTTACCATCACCAAATTTTTATGGTAGATTGCTAATACAATGGACCGTTTTCCCTAAAAAATTCAAGTTGGTAAAAAGATAGGGTTTTGAGATATTTGAGTTTTTGTGACAAAAATTATGTTTTTCAATGATAAAATAGATTTTTTTTACAGTGTATATTTTCTTAGAAATCACCATTTAGCTATCTAACTTTGCTGAAAAATTCATAACAATCGAACAATCCGTTTTTGCTGTGCATATTTTTGAACCATTTTCACATACACCCTTTTGAAAAGTTAGTCGTGGCTCTAAATAAAAATTTGATATCGAAAAATGGCGATTTAGATGGAACTGAAAAACTGTGCAAAGTTTCAGTTCAATAGAAAATCATGAATTAAAAATTTTCCTTAATTTTGATGCTGTTGCTTGGAATCGCTCAAATGACATCTCTAATTTTTTGATATGTTATGAATAAATTTCCCAGCTTTCAATTGATGCAAAAATTTTTAAAATCGGTGGTTGCCAAAAAAATGTTTTGGTATAAAAATCCAAGATGGCGGCCAGATTCAATATGGCCGACCCAACTTTTTATTATTGTAAATAGTAGCTCTATCTTTCCTCTTTTCAACAGCAATTCGTTTTAAGGTGGTTGTTGGAGAAACTTTCGAGTTATAACGGTTTAAGTGAGCCACCATTTGACCAAAATCGAGGGGTCTGCAAAAATTGTTGTGGCTCTAACTAACGGGGGGTCCATCAATTTGAGAAACCAAATGCATTTTTCTTACTTTTTAGGCTAGGACTTTCAGAAAATCGGCACCTCAAACATTTTTGAAGACAAGGTGTAAATAGTGGGCCGGTCTCAGCGAGAATTACCCAATGCAAATTTGCATTATTTGTTTTTACCATACAATGTCACAAACTTGCCCAAGCAACACGACTTGTTTCAAAGCCAGTACCAGCAACATCAGTGCAATTTATTCACTGTTCTAATTAAGGACAACAGAACACAATTGCTTCTTCTTTGAAACGCAAAAAGCGCAAATTTTAAATCGTTGTGCAACTTGAGCTTGGGGGAATGATACAAAAATGAAAAAAATATATTTAGAGAGACTCGAACCATGGACACCTGGAGTATTAACCACTCACCTTACACACTACACCAGAAGCTCTGTGAAAGATTTGCTGCTCAATGCACCATAAAAGCTACTGAAGTTACGAGTTACTTCATTGTACCGTCTTTGCCACAAGTTAGAAAGCTGTCAAAAAGAAAAAACGCGCAAGTTTTCCGCAACACATTTGGAACCTAATCTGAACAAACAAACCAGAGTAAGATGTTTCATGTGTGTTACATAGCACATTTAATGCAAGCTGACTGTATTGCCACTTGTGAGGAATATGTAAGCTCCGCCTCCATAAATTGATGTTAAATACTATGTTATTTGTAATTCCTATGAAACAAAGCTGCAACTTAACGATATTCGGAGTTTAAATGCAACTCAACTGACAACATGGAAGTTGCGTGCGCTTTTATTGCAACTCTTTTGGACCAAACCATAGAAAACCACATTTTGGATGATGTTGCAGGTGCTGCTTGGGTGCTTCTTGTCACTTTTACGATTAACGCTAGATCAATTAAGAGGAATCGATCATTTTACTTACGTATAATTCCATCGTTGTTGTTGATTTGGGAGAATTCATGGGCACTTAAATAAAATCAATTTGATTGACAGCTCCGAAAACTGATCTGTGAGTAGTGCTTGTTTGTCTAAGACGCAGCATGCTGGAATCCATACCCTCAATGTAAAGATTTTCATAGATTTTATTGACGGTTTCCCCCCTTATCGAACGCGACGATTTGAATCCGTCGCGGGATGAAACCGTCGCCAGAGTCATCGCAGCCAATCAGCAGGCGGGAGTCTGACGTTTCTGCGATCTCACTAACACAAACAGCAGCAGAGGTGGTGCTTGATTCGTTGCGACGATTCAGAAATGCCGACTGGAAGTTGGCAGCGCGTTTTGTTATGAAAGCAACATACAATAATTATGGCTTTTTCACAACCATGTCGCTTATGTGAATCTTAAGTTATAGATATGGAACTTGATATGGAACGCGTTCGCGACAACTATGAAATCAATAAGCGAGTAATGAAACATGAAAATCGTCTGGTCATAAGTTGCGACTTATTAAAATCCTAAGTATTTTTGCCTCAGTGTGTAAAAAAATCGTTTGACAGATGTGGCCAGGGATGTTGCGGACAGCGACAAGAGCGACAATCTGTATCTTGTACTATAGTACATATACAGGGGATGGCCAAAATGTTTGGGATAGGCAACTTTTTTTCTCTCACAAAAAAGGTCAACATGCTATAACTTTTCATAGAGCGCATCAAAAAATCTCAAATTTTGACTGTTGGTCAACCTATTATATGTGCATCATTGGTATAAATTTGGGCTTAATTGATTAATATTTCGCAAAATTAGAACCGTTCGGGTAAAACACCTTTTTTAGAAAACTCATTTTTGAGGTGTTATATCTCGGAAACCAGTGAACCGAATTGAATGAAATTTTGAACGTACACTAACAATATGTAAATGCTTCACAAACTATTAAAACATAGGTACTTTTTAAACGTTGAAAAAAGTTATCATGGATTGACACTTTTTGGATTTTTCTCGAAAAAATGTATTTTTTTACATCAATGTCAATAAATTTTAGTGTTGATATCCAAAGATTTTACACTTGTGTTCTCAAATTACCTCTAATCAGATATATTAGAGCTTATTTAGATTGAAGGATGAACACATTTAATAATTTTTGTGTGGTATTGCAAATTTTACTTATCTTCCTCTATATGGGTAAAAATTTAACCCGGTATAACTTAATTCGCCGTGAGAAAATATTACATTTTACGTATTAAGTATCAATATATTGTTGATAAACGTTAAAAAATTCTTTCAATTCGGTTCACTGGTTTCCGAGATATGACAGTTCAAAAAATAGTTGTCTAAAAAATAGTGTTTTATGTGAACGGTTCTAACTTCGCGAAAAATGAATCAATCGAGCCCAAATTTGTACCAATGATGCACATATAATAGGTTGAAAAACAGTCAAAATTTGAGATTTTTTGATACACTCTTTGAAAAGTAACAGAATGATGATTTTTTTGTGGGAGAAAAAATGTTGAGTATCCCAAACATTTTGGACATCCCCTGTATATAATATCTTTTGTTCGTACCTTTTAAGAGGGAGACAGCGAGGATTGGACTTACGATCAACACCACAAAGACTAAGTACATGATTGCTGGTGTTCAACGTCGGTCCGGCCGTGGTAGTGGTGACGAAGTGGTGCTAGGTGGGGAAAAATTTGAAGTTTTGGATGTATTTGTTTATCTTGGTACTCTAGTGACGTGCGATAATGATGTTACCCGCGAGGTGAAAAAGCGGACTGCGGCTGCAAATCGGACCTTTTTCGGTCTGCGAAACCAGCTGAGGTTCCGCAGGCTGCAAACGAAGACAAAACTCGCGTTGTACAAGTCTCTGATTCTCCAGTTCGCTTTATACGGTCATGAAACGTGGACGTTTAAAGAAGTTGATCGGAGAGCCTTTGGAGTCTTCGAACGTAAAGTGCTGCGAACAATACTCGGCGGTAAACTGGAGGACGGTATCTGGCGGCGTCGCATTAACTACGAATTGTACCAGGTAAGGGTATGCGGTATACCGAAATATTTCGCCAAATACACCTCGAAACGAAATTCCGCGGAATTCCACGGAATTCAACTAGGCGAAATTTATGATTTTGAATTTCGTTTCGTTTCGTCAAATTCTAAAAATTTCGCCTTCAAAAAATATAATTTGACGAAATTTAACGGAATTCCGCGGAATGTCTAATAAATTTCGAATACAAATCCATAGTGTTAATGTCCATATCATCTATCTAAGATCTCAAGTTACTGAAAAGTGTTATAAAATCAATTTGAATATAGAGAAACAAATCAGTGCCAGGCTGAAAGTCTCTATAGTAAAGACAAAACAAATCTCGAATATACCTCTTATCTAGGACCTACAATAAAGACATTTTTCGAAAGCCAAGCGAAGTAACACACTTGTCACAGAAGAGTCACGGTGGCGCAGGAGTAACTGTGACTTGCTTCTTACAAATCTTACTTTCTAGAAATAAGTCACAGTGACTTCTGTGCAACAAAAACTTGTACCGCCCTGACTTTTCTGTGACAAGTGTGTTACTTGGGAGGATGCTTTCAACGCGGGACCATAAATAATATTTTGGTTAAAATTCCTGATGAAACCAAATGTAACCAAAAAATTAAAAAAAAATCTTCTCTTCAGATTCCCGATAAGAATTTTTGGCAGAGTAATGGAGAATAACAGGATTAGATGATATATGATGTAGAATATACTAGCAAAAGTTTTAAGAAATCATGGAAGCTCTCTCAGGATATATTTTTTTTACTTATTCGTTTATTTGGAAGGCTCGGGCGCCACATGGGCATAACTGAGCCGAAATCTTTTGTTTTTACAATGGCTTTACATTTTACAATTTATTACTGCCTTAAAACTATGTTAGTTTGGGAAGCCGAAGTACTCGAGGCTGTTTCGAGATTAAGGATTGAAAAAAAAATAAAATAAAATTGGGAAGGAGGGATTTATGGGCTTAAAACTGAATTATTTGCTAACTTATACTAAAACATAGATGGGACAATTGTCCATATCTGTAATGGAACCAAAAAGAAAGGACTTTATCGGTAGACAACGACAAGAAGAGGACAAACGGAAGGGAGGTGACGACAGACAGGGGCGAACAACAAAACCAAAAGGCGGACAACGAAAACAAGGAACGTACTACATCAAACTCTGACATCAACACGTTTCAAAAACTGGTAAATCAGGTTAATGTATTCCAAATCAAGTCCTGCCAACACTTCTCTAACACGTTTCTGTTATTTTCCTCGGACCCGGAGAATTTCATGCAGCTCAGATCTGACCTCACGATACTCATTGCATCCCCACACGACATGTTATCCTGGTAAGCCAGACACACACAGACAAACAGACACAGAGATTGCTTTCTGAGAGCCCGACACGGAAGGTATGTGCGTTCAACAAATAGTGGTTGGACATCAACCGACACATTACACGAATGAAATCGCGGCTCAAGTCCAACCCTTTGAACCATGGCTTCTTCGACACCTGTGGAATGATGGAGTGCAACCATCTACCCATCTCTCCATCTCTCCATTTGGTCTCCTGACGGGCCAATTCAAAAAAATCGTCGAAGGCGATTTGACGCTCATAAATATCGCCTTCGTCTCAGGATATATCTCTATAAAAAAATATTGGAAATCCCAGGAGAAATCGATTAAAACACATTCGGTTTGTTCCATGGAAAAGGTTCTAGTTAAACCCTTTCAAAATAGTTCTCGAAAGAGATTCACTTTTAAAGCAAGGAACCTCAAATGGAGTCACTCAAATAATTTCCGTTCAATACATTATTTTTCATTTTTAAAGGAAATTGAAATCTTATTTTTTTTGGAGTAGCGGTATTCTTAAAAAATTTTAAGTGTATCTGCAGGAGTTCATGCCAATGTTTTTTGACGAATTTTCTTAAAGACTTTGAGGTATGATTTGAAAATGCCAAAAGGTAAGATGAGCACGACAAAAGATAACTCCGCTGTGTCCAGCCAACTTTTACACTCAGGAAACTCAATAAACAGTTTAAGTTGCTGCGTCGAGTCCAATTATGTGTTAGGGATCCGCTCAAGAAAGTTCTTCAGTGATTCCTGGCATTCCATGAAATTGCGAATGAAATAATCAAAGATTGCTTTGGTGATCGCGAAGTTTAATCAGGGTAATCATTAACCAACAGTTTACGCTGTTAAGTGAATACCCCTATTTAATTCGGTAAAAAGACGTTTGTTAGCTGGATTTAATCAAGTTTTTCGCCAACAAACTCTGGATTAGTGAGCATTTTTTTTTTTAAATTATGCGTAGTTATGAAAAAAAAAATGTTTTTCTTTTCATCTAGTTTAGCAAAATAACTCCTTTAGGGTGACCCAGAAAATATGGGCACAACTTTGTAGAGCGAAAATACAATCATTTTCTTAACAAACAACAATTTTTATATTTTTGTATTATTATTCAGAGTATTTTAATTGATACCTGTGAAGAGTTTATACATGAAAAATGGTTTCTATATGCGGAATGATTAAAATGGAAAAACATCTTTTAAAACTTCTGCACAAACTAATTTTTTACGGTTTTGTCAAATATCCAAATTCGAAACATTTTTTTCGATTTTTTTTTCACATGATACATTTGAAAACATGTTTCCTCAGATGGTTGATTGAATTTTTTTATACAAATATGTTTGATTGTGCGTACAGGCAAATCATAATTTTGAGAAAACTGAAAAATTCGCCTTTTCTATTGCTGGATTAGACATACCCACAGACATTCGGCTTTTAAAACATGTTTTGACAAGAATAAAAACAATTCAATCTACACTTCATAAAGCTGGAGCGTTTATTGAACTAATAGTGAAATTAAAATGTAATTTTCTGCATGTTGTGATATATATTCAGAAGCTTGTTTTCAACTATTAGAAAAACGGGGTTTCAAAAATATTGATTTCAGGTTCAAAAGTATATGTTTTCAATTCGAACTTAGGGTTGTATAATAGATACGCATGTAGAAATACACGGATATTTTTTGAAATTTTTATCGAGCTTAATTTCATGCGTGGATAACAATTTGTTAAGCGATGTTATTGAAAAATATAGCAATTTGTGCAGATGCTTTAAAAGGTCTTTAAGGAAATGTTCTACCGCATTCAAACGAAGTGTGAAATGCAAATTTTAATGATTGACATTTGATGTTGACATATTAAGGCAGGATATGTGTGAAAATAAAGTTTGTTTAAGGTGAAACATCAAGAAATCCCATTGCAATTTTTCATGCAAACTTTAGAGGCACAAATCTGACGAACAAAGCATCGAGCCAAGCCGCACTTGTTTTTCCTGGCTTTGCTCACTTGCTAAAAGAGGCAGCTTTTACAAATCGAGAGCATTTGTTTACGAATTTTCAAGATTGGTGCTCTTGAAAACGTGAGTAGGGGACCAAGTCGGCCATTGTGGCAGCCATGTTTGTATTCTCTGAAGTTTCTCCTTAAGCATCCATTCCCAAATGGCAGAGCTGCAAAGTTGTGCCCATACTTTCTGGGACACCCTATAAGCTGGATTATTTTGGGACCTAAAGTCCCGAATCGAAAGACTGAAGGTTGAACACACACTAGGCTGTCCCAAAAAAAGTCGATGTTCGAAAAGTCAAGGTACTCAACTCTTAAATGAAATATACGTATATTTGAAGCATTTTTGTAGAACATTTCGATTTTCTAAAAAAAATCGTTTAAAGCAATGTTTCCCAAACTTTTAAGAGGTATCGCCCCCTTAGAGTTTCAAAAAAATATTTTCGCCCCCCTAGGTGAGATTTTATTTTTTCTATAGTAGAAGGCTGAAACTGTGCTTATCTAAACTGCCGTAAAGCGCAAGTCAATCCCATCTGCAATTGGGTCAATGGCAGTTTTCGATCTTTCTTCGTATCTGCGTAAATAAAAATAAACTATATATTTCAGTAAAATCGAAAAACAACACCAAGTCAGATTGTCCCACAATGAAAAGTAACCGCAAGCTAGTCCCATTAGGAACTTGTGTACCCTGTAGTACAAAACCGAACTCTGTTTTAGCCAGTTTTATATTTTTCGTAGTAACGTTTTCACGTTTGAAACGATTTGTGAAAGTTTCATAAAGATAGCAGAAGTGTTCAATTCATGGCGTTTTTTAGAAATTTCACATAGAAATCGACTTTTGAAACATCATAGTCCATTTTCTCAATGCCTACTTTTTACAGATGGGACTGACTTGCGATTCACGGCAGTAAAGCCTTCAAAAGCGCTACTGTGGTAAATCTAGCAGTGCCATTCAGTGTATCTAAATCTATGTCACTCTCATTTTCATTAAATAGTTTTGTAAATGCGTTGATTTTCCGCATTTGAAAAAAAAATAGTGAATTTTAAATTAAATAAACAAAAATATTGAAATCGTGTTTAGGCATTTCTCAAACCGTTGTTAATTCAACATTGAATAATCAAAATTGAACATTAATTAATCAAAATAGAACGAACTGTGAACACATATAAACATTCGATATTCCCAACCAGATGTTTAATCATTGTTCTTAAAAGGACTTTTTCAACAACTGAGAGTCAATGTTTGGTCACAAGTAGTCAAAAAAGACTGGTGGAGAATTTGAAAACAATTACAAACATATGTTATGTGAAAACAGTGCAACTCAGAAAAATATCGCTGTGTTGCCGAGGGCTGAAAATCTTGATATGTAATAAAGAAAAATAATAATAATAAATATCGGTGTATTTTCAAATGTAGTCAATGAACTTTGTATAAATTTGAATGCTTTCTGTGTTTAAATAAATTGTCAAATAAGTTAATATGCAGCTTTCATAACTAGATTTGAATGGAATTTTACGCAGTATTTGTGGAATGTTTTCAAATTAACTTCAGTAAAGTTTGGAAATATTTTCAAACATAGTTGTTTGAAAACACTGTGATACGAATTTCATCAGAAAAGTGTTCGGAAATTCGTCTGATATTCATGTTTTTGCCTGATATTCATGTTTTTGCTGGAATTTCCACTATAAATAAGTCTGTCTACGAGTGGAAACGCAATTTTTCTCATCAATTCGCGAGAAAAAAATGCTCTTTTCATAATTTTGACAAAAACTAATCACGATTCACGAATGTTCATTATAGGAGTTTCCAAATATTTTTTGATACAGATTTCCAGAATCACACAAACCCTTCAGGAATACGTGTAGCACTATTGTCTAGCAATTTTGCCAAAGAGTCCAAATAAATACCAATAATTTTGTAAAATTAAGTCGATGCTTATTTTTAATAGTCACAGCATTTTTTTTATTATCCTAGACCAAACTTGAACTGTAAGCTTGAATGCCAGGGAGTTTTTATGATTCAGTTCACATTCTCGACTTGTAATTCAATACTTTTGCTGTTTTCCAATCATTGAAATAATCGTATTTTCGCCCCCCAATTTTGATTTCTAAAATTTTCGCCCCCCCTGGGCCTGATTTTCGCCCCCAAGGGGGCGATTTCGCCCACTTCGGGAATCACTGGTTTAAAGGTTCCGCTAAAGCAATTTTTGAAAAAAAAAATATTTTTTTCAAATCTACATATATAAAAATGCAGTGGCATACGTGGGACCGTTCATAACTTGCGAATGGATAGTCCGATTTGGGTCGTCTAAGTTTTGTTCTGTTAGTTTTCACCCAAGGAAGGTTTATGAGGCAAAAAAACTTGGGAAAATTGAGAGCCTTTGGAAATCGGGTTTTCATACATTTTGAACGGGGATTTGGGCTTGGCTAAGGACTTGAAACATCAAAAAAACACAGTAGGCAAGACAAAGTTTGCCGGGGACAGCTAGTTAAATATATTTTTTAGAGAAATGGCGCATATGAATAGTTTTATTAGATAAAACTTTCATGGTTGAAAATAGAAACAATTTACATGTATTTTTTTTAGTAAATTTTGATGAAACATGATTACCAGCCCTGGCGGAACATCTAAATGAGAGCATCTTATAGAGATTTCGGTTTCGGCGCTGCAGGTTGGGGAATTAAAACGAAAATTTTAGATTTTCCCAACATTTCGACTCGTATTAGAGTCTCCTTCAGGGAAAAATTCTGGCTAACCATTTTTCGTTTGGGGTGCTATAACACTTTCGGTGTCTGAACATTGAATATATGGATATTAAGTGAAACGTAGCATTTTTTTTTTCTTAATTTTACTCATTGAAGCAATTGATTTCTTTGCACTACACCTCTAGTAGAGGTACCGTTTGGTTTGAAGATGGTGGCCTCTTTGAAGTTCGGGAATTTTATAACATCATCGCAATGATGCAACGTATTTATAAAGTTGTTGGATCAATCTTGTTAGGATAATAATTTAATAATGTAATTTTTAATATCTGTGGTTTAAAATAGTAAAAAAATAGGATCTGGGACAATTTGGGTAGGAGGTCTTACTAAGGGCGCGCTAACACAGTCAACTTTGAACCAATCGACTTAATTGTTCGTATGCAGTGAGATGTGTACAATATCTAGACACGTACAAAGTTTCAAGTGAACTGGTCCCCATGCCCAAATGATTTAGGATGAGAGTCGTAAGGGAAACACCATTGACGCCACTGACCGGTAGAAAAAAAAATGCAAATTTGCACAAAATAGATACCATTGCAAAATTCCGCGGAATTTTCACGAAAATTTCGTTTCGTTTCGAAAAATACCGAGTGAATTCTGATTTCGTATCGATCTCACGAAACATTTTTGTATTTCGTTTCGTTTCGTACCGCATCGCATCAAAAAATACACATACCGTTTCGTTTCGTATCGCTTTGAAAAAATCCCATACCGCATATCCTTAGTACCAGGTATATAAAGAGATGAATATAGTGAAGCGAATACAACACGGCAGGCTGCGGTGGGCTGGACACGTAGCTCGTATGCCGGAGGTACGACAAGCTAAAATTATATTCAGCAGAGAACCAGGAAGGGGTCGTCGGCTTCGAGGAAGGCCGCGCACATGTTGGCTTTTTGCAGTTGAGGAGGACCTAAGGACTCTAAACGTTCAGGGCGACTGGAAGCGATTGGCCCAGGACCGAGGCCAGTGAAGGTGGATATTTCATTCGGCGTAGACTCACCGCTACGAGTTGTAGCCCATCAAATATCAAGTAAGAAAAGGCTGAAAAAGCGCCTTCTCAAAATGTTATTCAGTTAGTGGTTACATAGGAGCCGAGAAAAGAGGTGGCATAGAAGCTGCTGGATTTAGTTCACCAGATTCATTGGTATTGGGCTTACATAGAAGCTACCGTCTATATGTACAACACAGTAACTCAGTATCAAACCGTATTGAGGACGCTTTGTTGACGTTTACATTCACAATAAATATAAGTTGGGATAGTGTGCTTGAAGTTCCCAGAATATATGGAGCAAGAGGGTAGATGTCTGTCTTGTTATTAGCCGTCTTCGGTATAACCTACATATTTACTATTATTAGTGTACATTTCAGTGTTCTGTGAGAATTACAACAATACATTAATATATTGGCCGGGGCCCGTGGTGCAGTGGCTACACGTTCGCTTCATAAGCGGATGGTCATGGGTTCGATCCCAGCCCCGGCACTTTGTCAGTTGCTCTTCCCCCCGAGAGCGGCTGCACTTGAGCTCTCATAGCTCAAACGAACTCGGATAATTGGATATCGGCGAACGGCAACCCATAATGGACGATCCCCAATCGGACTGGAAAAGGAACAACAGCCACACATCATTTCATCATCGTGCTCATCATTCTACCATCGTCCCTAAAACTCGCCAATATCTCGAATTTCATCAATCTGACGCAAAACCTGTATTCAGATGATCAAATGGTATTGTATTCAGCTTTTAATTTATGGAAAGATTTAAAATTGGTTGAACAAAACGCATTATATTTGAATTTAAGTAAATTGCATATTTTGAAAAGTTGTAAAGTTCGATCTTGAGCTAAAACTCAAAAAATGTTCTACTTAAATTTTTTTTAAGGTCGGTTTCGAAATCAGCGCCAAATTGTTCTTTAAAAATTTTGGTCGTTGACAGAAGTTCACGACTTTCGTTTTATTTTGTAAACTTGTGTAATTGATGATTGCTGATTAGGGTGGCCCACACTTATATGAAAAACAAAAATTTCGAAAAATGCCAAGTCTTACCTCCTAAATCAGTTGTTTTGGACTCTCAGAAGCTACGTTCAATATTTGAGCAAAATCGGTTGAGCTTAAGGGGGCGCTCAAAACGCTTGAAGTTTGTATGGGAAAATTTGGCCAAATGTACGCAGAAATTTTAAGTTTTCGAATTTTGCCGCTAGGTGGCGCTGTAAGCGTTCAGTTATCAAACCCTTTGGTGGTATTGTAGGTGACTATATGCCAAAGAACTTTGTCGAAGACCGCGAAGTGATCCGACGGCTGTGATAAAAGTTATACCCTAGGAAAAGAGAGGCAAAGTATTGAGATTTCATTATTGATATTATTGCTTTACATGTATTAGAAAAATAACAATAAAGTTTATCCTCACTTTAACTAGGGTATAACTTTTTTCACAGACGTTGGATCATTTTGCGGTCTTCGACAAAGTTGTTTGGCATATAGTCACCTACAATAATACCAAAGGGTTTGATTATTGAACGCGCCACATACAGCGCCACCTAGCGGCAAAATTCGAAAACCTAAAATTTCTGCATACATTTGGCCAAGTTTTCCCATACAAACTTCAAGCGTTTTGAGCGCCCCCTTAGGCTCAACCGATTTTGCTCAAATTTTAAACGTAGCATCTGGGAGTCAAACACAACTGATTTAGGAGGTAAGACTTGGCATTTTTCGAAATTTTTGTTTTTCATATAAGTGTGGGCCACCTTATTGCTGATTATTGAATGATGGTTATTTAAGCTTTAAAATATTTTTTTTTCAGATTGACCAGTTTCTCGCCCAACACGTACACTTTCACCAAAGGCCTAGCGGAGCAGATTTGCTACGACTACCGTCAGGAGCTTCCGTTGGTCATTTTCCGGCCTTCGATCGTTACCAACGCAGAAAAAGAACCCCTGCCCGGGTGGATCGATAACTTCAACGGCCCAATCGGACTGCTGGTCGGTATGGGAACCGGTGTGATGCGATCGGGATGCATCAAGCTGGATAACCACATCAACTGTATCCCGGTGGACGTGAGCATCAAAGCCATTATAATAGCTGCGTGGAAGCGTGCCAATAGTAGCAGCGCCCAGCCCATCCTGCCCATCTACAACAGTGCTGCCGACGTGTGCAAAACGGCCACCTATAATTTTTTGGTAACTGACGGTGAAGAGCTGTACTACAAAACACCGACATCTCAGGTTTTGTGGGCTCCAGGCGGAGTTAATGCCATTTGCTTGGAGGTGTACTACGTGGCGTTCTTTTTCTTACAATTTCTGCCTTCGTTGGTATTGGATGCACTAATCAAACTTAGTGGACACAAACCGATGTAAGTGTATTGCAAAACAGATCATTTATAATATGCTTACAACTCTGGTTTTTTTTAACATGTTTTTGGATCCTCGCAAAAACGTCTTTTCTTACCTTTTACTCAGGTTGTTACGACTGCAGCGGAGAATTTTCGATGCAACTATTTCGCTCAAGTACTTCACCGATAACGAATGGGTCTTCAAGACCGCCAACTTCCGAGGACTCCAGTTGGCACTGCTGGACCAGGACAGGCAAGACTATTTAGTACAAATGACAGTTCAACTCGCTTTTTTTTTTAACAAATATTATATCATATTTCAGAGAGACCTTCGACATCAACTACATAACGAAAGGGCTGGTTTCGTACTACGCGGATAGCATCATGGGAGCACGGCGCTATTTGTTCAAGGAAACGGACGACACGATCCCTGCAGCACGAAAGAAAATTATGCGATTCAAGTGGATAAATAGAGTTATAAAGTATGCACTATTTTTCTTTCTTGGGTATTTGCTTTTCTGTAAGATTTCAGTGGCACTTTCATAGTTGTATATTTTATAAATAAAAAAACTCTTTGATAGATTTTACTGCTTTTTATTTCCATTTATGTATAAGTAATTGGTTTCGTTAAAAGAAAAATATGCTGATATGGCAAAATGTGTGTACAGTGTATACTTCGTAGTTACTATTCCGTGATTGATCAGAGCTAGCGGAATTGCACAGAGAACCAATGGGCTTGAGATGAGCACATCATCCTTAGTGAGCATGTTTCGAGAGCTCTAGCTCTCTAGGAATCCCCGAAGGAATTACGGCGGGAATTTCCAAAGAAATTCGTGAAGGAATCCCATGAGGATTTCTAGGAGAAATCAACGAAAAATAACCGGGAGGAATCCCAAAGAAATTCAAGCAGGAATCCTTAGAGAATTTCTAGCAGGAATCCTAAAGAGAATTCCAGTGGGAATTTCCAAGGGAATTTGAAAAAGAATCTCCAAAGCATTTCTAGGAGGAATCAACGAAAAATATCCAGGAGGAATCTCTGAAGGAGTTCCAGGGGGAAAATTCTAGGAAGAATTGCCGGAAGAATTCCAGAAGGAATCCTCGAAGGACTTCCAGAAGGAATGCTCGAAGGAATTCCAGGAAGAATCCCCGAAGGAATTCCAGAAGAAATCTCTAATAGAAGGAATATCAGGAGAAATCCCCGAAGGAATTTTAGGAGAATAACACAGCGCAACATTTTTTTGTCTCAAGAGCAAACTTATGTGTCTCCGATGGATTTTGGGCCGCTGAATCCGAATTCGGGCTCAGATTTGCTCTAACACGTCAGAATTTTGAGCTATACCTCAATTTATAGGGCAAAATATGCGATTTTGGACTTTTTTAGCTACAAGTTATTAAGCAAGGAAATATTTTTTTTAAGCCATTAAAAGGTTAATTGGTCAATTAACATCTAAATTAACGATTCATGCAAAATATTTCGTTTTACCTATTCAAATTTGAGCAGATTTAAGCATTTTATGTTAGTATGAAAACTTGCATGCAACTTTTGAAAGGTGACTTGTATGGGAAATATCGTACCTTACATAAATCGCTTAAAACCATCAAATTCGATTTGGTAAAACGAAATATTTTGCATGAGTCGTTAATTTAGATGTTAATTGACCAATTAAACTTTTGATTGTTTAAAAAAATATTTCCTTGCTTAATGGCTTGCAGTCAAAAAAGCCCAAAATCGCATATTTTGCCCTATGAATTGAGGTATAGCTCAAAATTGTGACGTGTTAGAGCAAATCTGAGCCCGGATTCGGATTCAGCGGCCCAAAATGCTTCGGAGACACATAAGTTTGCTCTTGAGACAGACAAAAAGTTAATTTTTGTTACGCTGTGTAATCGAAGGAATTTTAGGAGAATCTTAGATGGAATTCCTGGTGGAATCCTTGAAGGAATACCAGGAGAAATTTCCGTAGAAACTATAGTAGGAATCTCCGAAGGCATTCCAGGAGGAATTCTCGAAAGAATTCCAGAAGAAATCTCCGAGGAAATTGCTGGAAAATCTCTGCAGGAATCCCAGGGAGAACCACCGAAGGAATCCCAGGAGGAAAACTCGAAGGAATTCCAAGCGGAATCCTCGGAAGGTTTTTCAAGAGGAAATCCCGTTGAAATTCCAAGAGGAATCCTCATAGGAAGTCCAGGAGGAATCCCCGAAGGCATTCTAGGAGAAATCACTGAAGGAATTCAAGAAGGAAGTCCCGAAGGAATTCCAGGAGGAACCCTGGAGGAATTTCATGAGGAATTTCTGAGGAATTTCAGTAGGAATCTTTGAAGGAATTCTAAAAGGAATCACTAAACGAATCCAAGGAGGAAGCCCTGAAGGAATTCCAAGAGGAATTTACCACGGAATATCAACATGATGGAAGTCCAGGAGGAATCCCGGGAAGAATCCCTGAAGAATGTCCAGAAGGAATTCGAGATGGAATCCCCAAAGGATTTCAAGGAGGAACCATTGAAAAATATCCAGGAGTAATCCTCGAAGGAATGCCAGGAGAAATCCTCAAAGGAATTCCAGGAGGAACCCACGAAGGAATTTTAGGAGGAATCCCCGAAGGAGTTCAAGAAGGAATCCTCGTAGGAATTTCAAGAGGAACCCCTTAGAAAAAAATCTAGGAGGAATCCCCGGTGTAACCTCAAGAGGAAATCCCGGCAGAATTGCAGCTCGAATCCTAAAGAAATTCCAGTAATAATTCCCAAAAGAATTCCAGTGGGAATTTCCAAGGGAATTCGAGAAAGAATCCCCAAATGATTTCTAGGAGGAATCAACGAAAAATATTCAGAAGGAATCTCTGAAGAAGTTCCAGCAGACATTCTTGAGGAAATTCCTGGAGGAATCACCGATGGAATTCAAAAAGGAAACCTGAAGGAATTCTGGGAGGATTTCCATTAGGAATTCAAGGCAAGGAGGAATTCCATGGGGAATCGCCGAAGGAATTCCAGGAGGAATCTCTGAAGAAATTCGAAGAGGAATCACCAAAGGAATTCCAAGAGGAAACAGGACGAATCTCCAAAGAAATTCCAAGTAGAAATTCCTGTAGGAAGTCAAAAGGATTCTCCGACGGAATATCACGAAGAGTCCCCGAAGAAATTTCAGGAGAAATCCTCGAAGAAAGTCCAGAAGAAATTCCCGAAAAAAATCTCCTGAAGGAACTCCAGGAGAAATCCTCAAAAAATACAGAAGAAATCCCTGCAGGAACCCCAGGAGGTATCAGGTATCAGAAGGCCGGCTCCAGAGGCACGTTATCCTCGATTTGGGACATTTGTGCCATCGCCATACATATGAGCACATTTCATCATTTACCTGAGGGAGAATGGGACAAGGGATGGGAATTGGGAAAGGGAAAGGTGATGAAATAGGAAGGGGTGCCCTAGAAGAGGGAATGAACGCATAAGCGCAACGAGAGCTCATAGCTCATACCACAACGGGGTTAATCAGTGCCCTGAAAAGGACACTGTAAAACGCATAAGCGTAAAAAGAGCCTATAGCTCATTGGAGGTAGCTTGCAACGTCATGCGACTTTCAATATGACATAGAAAGGCACGTCATCAAAAGCATCCTCAATATTCAAGAAATCACCCAAGCAAAAACTACGTTTGAGCGAGTGCTTTCTTGAAAACGTATACAACTTTATGTAAAAGAGTCACTGTGGACATCCCAAATTGGGAGACATGTGAGTTCACATGAACAGGCATGTTAGCCAGACGAACATCACAGATGTGATAATCGACAATGCGTTTCAAGCATTTCAGAAAGAACGAGGTAACCAGATAAATCTAGAACTCATTCCTTCTTCATACAGCGCACGCACCCTTTCGGATAAAACTAGGGAGTAATTTCACGCCATGAAAATACCCAATAGAAAACTACTAGAGTTCAAAACATGTTTGAAAAACTCAAACCCCTCTGGAGAAAAATAGGATAAAGCCCCATTTGCTCCAGGAGATTTGAAGTAAGCAGAGCTTTTTAGTGCTCACTAAATCGATTCTATAGCTACAATCCTCGGGGTAGAAGCTAAAGATTCGTAGCTATACAAAAGACTGGTTTATCCGAAGATATTTAGAACTTGAACAGGTCCGAGTTCCATTCAGGAATACCTCTTGCGGTCCGCACAGACCGCAGAGGACAAGCTTCTTTCAAAGCAATAGCTATGGTATACCACAATGAAGGGCGTTGTAATAACAAAACCATAATGAAACTCTCTTGGAGTAGCAATGGAAACGAGTTATCCATAAAATGTGATCGCAACCAATTATCACAGGTTCCCTAGCTTGTTGAGCAGGGACGCCTGAATACGCAAAGTTTGCGAAGGAACACTCCAAAGTGCAAAAAGGTCAAATGGAGAGTCCTCATCTGACACACCCCAGGAGGACTACCTGAAGGAATTCTGGGAGAAATCTCCAAATGATTTCCAAGCGGAATACTCGAAGTATTTTCAAGAGGAATCTCCATAGGAGTCCAGGAGAAATCTCCGAAAGAATTCCAGCAAAAGTCCTGGAGAAATTCCATAAGGAATCCCTGAAGAAACTCCAGGAGGAATCTCCGAAGGAAATCTAAGAGGAATCATCAAAGAAATTACAGGAGTAAACCCCGAAGGAATTTCAGGAGAAATCCCCGACAGAGTATCAGGAGAAATGGCCAAACGACTTTCAGGAGGAACCTAAGAACCCCCGATGGAATTCCAGGAGAAATTTCAGAATGAATTGTTGGAGGAATCTCCAAAAGAATTCCAGAAGGAATCCCCGAAAGAACTGCAGAAGGAATCCCCGAGAGAAGTTCAGAAGGAATCCCTGGGGAACGTCCATAAATTACATCACGCTTTGAGGGGGGAGGGGGGGTTCGTCAAAGTGTGACGACTCATACAAAAATTTTAGAGGTCTCATACAAAAAGTGTGACATAGGGGGGAGGGGGGGGTTAAAAATGATCGATTTTTGCGTGACGTAATTTATGGACGTTCCCCTGTTGGAAGTTCAGAAGGAATCCCCGGAGGAATTTCATGAGGAAGTTATTCCAGGAGGCATCTCGAAGGAAATCTAAGAGGAATCACCAATGGAATTACAGGAGGAAACTGCGACGGAATATCATGAGAAATCCCTGAAAGAATTTCAGAAATAACCCTTGAAGAGAGTCTAGGAGGAAACCCCGAAAGAGAATCTAGGAAGAATCTCGAAGAAACTCCAGGAGATATTCCCGAAGAAATTCTAGGAGGAATTTCATGAGGGATCTCCGAAAGAATTCCAGGAGGAATCTCTGAAGAAATTTGAAGAGGAATTATCAAAGGATTTTCAAGAGGAAACTCCGAAGGATTTGCAGGAGGAATCTCCGAAGAAATTTCAGGAAGAAATTCCTGTAGAAAGTCCAGGAGGATTCCCCGACGGAATATCAGGAAGAGTCCCCGAAGAAATTTCATGAGAAATCCTCGGAGGAAGTCCAGGATTTCAGCAGAATCTTTCAAAAGAGTAGGTGGAATGATTTGCAGAAGGTATTCTTGAAGGAATTTAAGGAGGAATTCCAGAAGGAAATTCATGGTGGGCCACACTCTACGCAGGGCCGAAAACGAAATCTGCAAGCAAATGTTAGATTGGAACCCAACAGGACATCGCAACAGAAGTAGACCCAGAGGCTCATGGTGGCGCAGCCTCAACAAAGAAATAAAGCAAGTTGACATAAATTTGAGCTGGTTACAGGCCAAAGTGATGGCGAGCAATCGCCCAGGCAGGATGGAGATTTCATTTCGGCCCTCTGAACTATCGTGGGTGCACAGAATTGAAAGTAAGTAGTAAGTAGTCCCAGTTGGGACGTTACACCAAGAAGAAATAGAAGAAGAAGAAGAAGAAGAAGGAGAATAAGAAGAATAAGAAGAAGAAGAAGACCCAAGTAACATTTTAAGTTCTGTTCGGCTCTACAAGAGATCTTCATGACCAATTTTATAAAACTCGCAATAAAACTGATTTATACATCAAAACCTCTTGATAACCTCTTTAAGAGCATCTTCCGGCTAAGTGGACCACTCTCTGAGAGGTTTTGTAAACCGCATTAAGAGCAATAAAACCGTTTTAAAACCTAGTAGAAAAATTTCCCATTCTCGATTGTTGTTGTTTTTTTTTAACAAAAACTATAACAGCTCAAGATTCAGAGAAGCTTCTTCGATGGCACGTAAAGTTCAGGAGGATACATCATTCGTAAGTAGAAAGCGATTATTTCAAAGTAGTATTTTAGTAGTTATTGTGCTGGTAGGCTTATGCGCATTCGAATTTACCGTGAATATTGGGGTGGCAGAATCATAAAATTAATGCGCTTCAAAAATAGTGAATATTATCATCATGGAATGAAATAAATCAATTTGTTTATTTAGTAAAACTATCCCGAATCACAAGAAAACTCAGCAGAGAGAGTTTATTTATGTGAGCATGTTATGGAAATGGAGGCAAACTATCAATTCATTGCTAATTTGAGCAAAATTAACTATTTTCCATTCACGTTAGATAATTCTTCAATATGGCGACAACCATAATCAGCGAAAATAAAACGAAAGCAAGTTTACTTTTATGATGACCGCAATAAACCTAGAAATGTCGTAGTTCTACTTTTCCACCAACAGATGTCGTTACTAATCGAACGGATCGCCATCTGTTGAGAGTTTTAACAGTTTTTTTGTGGTAATAATGATTGCCAGAAGGTTTACAAATCGGAAAGTTTTGTTTACTCTTAAAATCTGTCTTTATGGATATCTTCAAGTATACTATAAAACATTTTATCAATGGTTTTCATACAAGCAGTCATAAAACTGCGAGTTTTAATTATTGCTGTAATAAAACCCTAATAAAAATAAAACAAAACCAATCAGCAAAAAAATTGTTACTTGGGGAATTATCCCTTGGTCGAATTTAATATCTGTCACTTTTGATGTTATGAACGGAACTCAATCAATTTAATACATAAATTCACGTAATTTCGTAAACATCAGCCAAATTGGTTCACTGCGCAATTATGCCTAACTTGGCTGTTAAACGTCTGGTGGTTTTATTGTTTATTGAAACTGTATGGGACTCCGAAAAAAAGGGTGGGACAGCGGGAACAAGCATGATTCTTCACATTAGAAAAAAAGGCGTGTATGGCCGTAGGTAGAGACAGAGGCAGGCTTAGAGATGTCAGAGATGATCATTACTAAAAAAAAGAAACTCTTCTACTATGCATTACACTAAATAATTCCTAAATAATGGACGCAGTGGTTAAAAGGCTCTACAGATGAGGAAAAAAAAAAATGCATTACACTGAAAAGTCATGAAGTGTGAAGTTCCATTGTAGTTAAATAGGTTACTTTTACCATGTGATATAACAGTTGGTGATCGATCACCAGACCATTTTTGTTTTTTTTTTGTTGTAAAATTAAGCTAAGAAATTTAACTTATAGTTGAATGTGTTGATATCGGTTGGAACACTATTCAATTAGTTCTCAAATGCTCATGTTGTAGCCAGCTTTCCGGCAAATAACTCCGCAGCACGTAGGCAAACCCCACGAACATGGCCAGTTTTAGCAACCTATCAGCCAGTTCGAACCGTTTCAAACGCTTGAAAGCTATCATGATGGAGTCGTCGCTTTCCTTGAACAGGTACCGCCTGCCACCCAGCATACATAGACTACAGTACTCCAGCAGTCCCTGCTTGATGTAGGCAATGTCGAAGTGGATTTTGTCCAGCTCGCCCAGGTCCTTGGATAGACTACGGAAGTTGTGAGTGTCGAATATCCAATCATGGGTGGTGAAGTACATCAGCGAGTTTTGGGCGTGGAAGATCGAACGTTGCAGTTTGAGGAGGCTGAAAACAGGTAAACGAGCGTGAGTTGAGTTTGATACGATCAAGGTGCAGTAATACTTACAATGGCTTCATTTTGCAGAGTTTTAGAACAACATCGACGAAATACGCTGGTATAACTTGGTACAAAAAGAACAGCACACAGAACAAAGTACTGTTGGTAGTGGCCTGTCCTGTAGGAGCCCACATCATCTTCAGCATCGGAATTCGGTGGGAAAAGTAGTCGGATTCTTCATACAGAAATTCATAGCCCATGGCTTTGTCGGGTTCTGCAGCGCTGTTGTAGATGACCAGATCGTCCCTCGGACTGAAGGATTTCTTCCATGCAGCTATGATGATGGCCTTTATACTGACATCCGCCGGGATGCAATTCATATGACAATCCATGCTGACGTATAGAGTTCGAAGGATACCAGCAGCGTGAGCTGACAGGATACCGGCCGGTCCGTTGTAGTTCTCGATCCAACCCGGCATAGGTTCCGTCTCAGTGTTGATCACAATAGAAGGTCGGAAGATCACCAACGGTAGCTCGTGACGGTAATCGTAGCAAATCTGTTCCGCAAGACCTTTTGTAAAAGTATACGTATTGGGAGCGAAGCCTGACAATCTGAAATGTAGTTAGAACTAACACGTTGAAGATCTATTGAAAATCGACTTACTTCTCGGCTAACGTGTTCAGAACATCGGGGTCAACCTTCTCCACCAGTTCGATGGCCTGTCTCCAATCCATTTTAGCAGGATATATCTTTTCCTCTACGTGTGCTATCTCTGGATTGGAATAGGTGGTGGAAATGTGCACCAACGCCTTCAAGTTCTGTAAAGTCTTCGCCCAACGTAAGACTTCATGTGTTCCTCGGGTATTCAACAGTAACGCCTTGTCCAACGGATCATCAAATCGTACACTAGCCGCCGCGTGAAACACAAAATGAACATTGCTCATCCGCCTGATGCTCTCATCTTGTAGACCCAGTCTAAGTTGTGAACAATCTCCATCAATTGGGATTATTTTCTGGAACAAATTTGATCGTTCTTCGCGAAGTTTGTTGAACAACTGTAATTACAACTACTTTTTAGTAAGATTCCATTCACCATTGAAATAACCACAAGCCTTACCGGTGCTTGGACCAAATCAGCAACTCGTTCCTTGGCTAGCTTTCCCTTGCGTGGCCTCAGCAATACAAACACGTTTCCAACTTTGGGGCAAGATCTTAGCAACTTCTCGATCAACACCTTGCCCATGAATCCGGAACCTCCGGTTATGAACACGTCAGCTCCGGCAAATGTCTCCGGAATGCTTTTCCGAGGAATCGAATTCATCTTGAGTGAGTCAAAGCGCAAAATTGTTCCCGCCTTACTTCGTCGATGTTTTGTAATTGAACTGAACGGTTTAGTTATGGTAACTTTCAACGATTCCGTTGAAAGGTGCCGGTTTAAATTGGCCCGAAAACATTGTGACTGATTTGGCGTTTACGTGTGCCCAAATTACGCCTCATGCAATATGCATTAGAACGCTAGCCGCTCAATATGTAGATTTGATTAGAAGTTCTACACTGTTTCGATTGTATTAGAGAAAAATCGTGAAGCAGTGACTCGTCAAAAGCTTTGATTTTGTTTGGAAGTCAACGACCTGATTTGAATCGGTAGGCACTAGTGCGACTTCTTACTTTTTGCTCTCCACATCCATTTAATGTTATACCATGTGTCGCTCCGAGCTAGCTTCTCAGCTTAGCGTTCTATGTGCACTTCAACAGATGTTGTAGGACAGCATTTTTTAAGCCTTCCCTTGCTGAAATGAATAACGTATAACTATAAAACAAACCCAACCATGAAATTGTAATAAAAATATCACATAATTATAGCAAACCATGATATTTATAACTCATTGTGATATAATCATGTTCAACATTCTAGGTGTTCTCAAAATACTATAACTCAATTATAACACAATCTGTTTTCAATGTTATTTGCTTACTCATTGTATTATAGTTTGGTTTGGAGCCTTCGACAAATGTTACAAAATTATTTCAAATTTATATATGTACATAGAAACTAGTAATCCTGAGGCTTAAATTCATATCACATTTTGTTATAATTTTGATATGCTTCTAACAGAATATGTTATTACCTTGATTTAGCCGGTGTACTTTTTGTTGCAATTTTAGTTATTTTAACATCATCCTGCATCTAGTTTATAACATAATAAGCTACAGAAAAATATTATAACATCATAGCACACTATGATATAAACTTGATATAATTTTCTAGTCGGGAAGCCACGCTGAAGATGTAAGGGATCGATATTCGGTGCAGTCCAAGATATTTTCCTGAAATGCTTGACTTTCCTGAAAATTCAATTTACAATTCCAAAAATAGCCAATTAAGTGAGAGTCGATAATGCTCTAATCACTCACAGTGTTCCAATCACCCCCGTTTCAAAGAGGACAAAACAACTGTAGAATTTAAATAAGAGAATTGGGAATAAATCATCGTTTTATTCTCTTTTTAATGTATCATGATTTCCACAAGTATCAACCCGAGATTCGAACCTGTCGGAAACATTCGTTGAATTCACAATAAAACACTACACAAGCTTTTAATTTTTTTTTTTTATTTATTAACTTCACACTTCGCAACAGACACAACATCTTTCCATAACATCATTCTCAAAACTGGTCTTTTTTTCTCAATGTACATACTCACACCAAACCTCTTTTCTTTCTCACTCTTCCCTTCATCGATTAATCCACCGTCACCAGCGTAGAGTGAGATTTCGAACACTCACCCACCGTCAATCGTACGCGCTGGAGCAGGATTTCGTATTCACAGATTTTACTGAATGGGTACACTGGACGAAACTGTTATGTCTCTTCGTAATGCTATCTAAACCTAATTTATTTTTTCATATTATCAAGAGCCCTATTTCTACATCCTTCTCCTCTTCTACTCTTCTATTATATTTTTTTTAGAGAATTATAAATTTTATTGGCATTGTCCTAGGTAAAATTCCTGAAAATTATTCCACAGTTCGTCGATAAGAATACGTGACAACGAACCTCTGAAAGAAAAAAATAAAATGTTATTAAATCTTAATGACGAAATACCTACCAGATTGTTTTCCATTACGATGGAGCTTGTCAGGCTCCAGAAGATTCCATGAAGCAACAAAACCAAGAAATACTCCATACACTTCCCAGTATTTTTTTTTTACATATGCTTACGCTCAATTCCATTATGCTCTTTTAGATGGAGCTTACCAGGCTCCAGAAGATTTCAAATAAGCAACAAAATAAAGAAATACTTCGAACACTTCACAGTAGATTTGATTTTACATATTCTAACTCTCAACCTTAACACAACTGATTTTGATTATGCTCTTTTGGACAGACCGTGCCAGGCTCCAGAAGATTTCTTAAAGCAACAAAATCAAGAAATACTCCATGCACTTCCTATTATATTTTTTTGATTACATATTCTAACTCCCAACCTTAACGCAACTGATTTTGGTTATACTCTTCTGGATGGAGCTTGCAAGGCTTTCCAAAAAATTTCAAATATGCAAAAAAAATCAAGAAATACTTCAAACACTTTCCAGTAGATTTTCTATAACACATTCTAACTCTCAACCTTAACGCAACTGATTTTAATTATGCTCTTTTGGAAAGAGCTTGCCAGGCTCTAGAAGATTCCTTAAAGCAACAAAATCAAGAAATACTTCAAACACTTTCCAGTAGATTTTCCATTACTTATTCTAACTCTCAACCTTAACGCAACTGATTTTGATTATGCTCTTTTGGATGGAGCTTGCCAGGCTCCAGAAGATTCCTTAAAGCAACAAAATCAAGAAATACTTCAAACACTTTCCAGTAGATTTTCTATAACACATTCTAACTCTCAACCCTAACGCAACTGATTTTGATTATGCTCTTTTGGATGGAGCTTGCCAGGCTCCAGAAGATTCCTTAAAGCAACAAAATCGAAAAATACTTCAAACACTTTCCAGTAGATTTTCCATTAGACATTCTAACTCTCAACCTTAACGCAACTGATTTTGATTATGCTCTTTTGGATGGAGCTTGCCAGGCTCCAGAAGATTCCTTAAAGCAACAAAATCAAGAAATACTTCAAACACTTTCCAGTAGATTTTCTATAACACATTCTAACTCTCAACCCTAACGCAACTGATTTTGATTATGCTCTTTTGGATGGAGCTTGCCAGGCTCCAGAAGATTCCTTAAAGCAACAAAATCGAAAAATACTTCAAACACTTTCCAGTAGATTTTCCATTAGACATTCTAACTCTCAACCTTAACGCAACTGATTTTGATTATGCTCTTTTGGATGGAGCTTGCCAGGCTCCAGAAGATTCCTTAAAGCAACAAAATCAAGAAATGCTTCAAACACTTTCCAGTAGATTTTCTATAACACATTCTAACTCTCAACCTTAACGCAACTGATTTTAATTATGCTCTTTTGGAAAGAGCTTGCCAGGCTCTAGAAGATTCCTTAAAGCAACAAAATCAAGAAATACTTCAAACACTTTCCAGTAGATTTTCCATTACTTATTCTAACTCTCAACCTTAACGCAACTGATTTTGATTATGCTCTTTTGGATGGAGCTTGCCAGGCTCCAGAAGATTCCTTAAAGCAACAAAATCAAGAAATACTTCAAACACTTTCCAGTAGATTTTCTATAACACATTCTAACTCTCAACCCTAACGCAACTGATTTTGATTATGCTCTTTTGGATGGAGCTTGCCAGGCTCCAGAAGATTCCTTAAAGCAAACAAAATCAAGAAATACTTCAAACACTTTCCAGTAGATTTTCCATTACACATTCTAACTCTCAACCTTAACGTAACTGATTTTGATTATGCTCTTTTGGATGGAGCTTGCCAGGCTCCAGAAGATTCCTTAAAGCAACAAAATCAAGAAATACTTCAAACACTTTCCAGTAGATTTTCTATAACACATTCTAACTCTCAACCTTAACGCAACTGATTTTGATTATGCTCTTTTGGATGGAGCTTGCCAGGCTCCAGAAGATTCCATAAAGGAACAAAATTAAGAAATACTTTAAACACTTTCCAGTAGATTTTCCATCAGACATTCTAACTCTCAACCTTAACGCAACTGATTTTGATTATGCTCTTTTGGATGGAGCTTGCCAGGCTCCAGAAGATTCCTTAAAGCAACGAAATCGAAAAATACTTCAAACACTTTCCAGTAGATTTTCCATTACACATTCTAACTCTCAACCTTAACGCACCTGATTTTGATTATGCTCTTTTGGATGGAGCTTGCCAGGCTCCAGAAGATTCCTTAAAGCAACAAAATCGAAAAATACTTCAAACACTTTCCAGTAGATTTTCCATTAGACATTCTAACTCTCAACCTTAACGCACCTGATTTTGATTATGCTCTTTTGGATGGAGCTTGCCAGGCTCCAGAAGATTCCTTAAAGCAACAAAATCGAAAAATACTTTAAACACTTTCCAGTAGATTTTCCATTACACATTCTAACTCTCAACCTTAACGCAACTGATTTTGATTATGCTCTTTTGGATGGAGCTTGCCAGGCTCCAGAAGATTCCTTAAAGCAACAAAATCAAGAAATACTTCAAACACTTTCCAGTAGATTTTCCATTACACATTCTAACTCTCAACCTTAACGCAACTGATTTTGATTATGCTCTTTTGGATGGAGCTTGCCAGGCTCCAGAAGACTCCTTAAAGCAACAAAATCGAAAAATACTTCAACCACTTTCCAGTAGATTTTCCATTAGACATTCTAACTCTCAACCTTAACGCAACTGATTTTGATTATGCTCTTTTGGATGGAGCCTTGGATGGATCTTGCCAGGCTCCAGAAGATTCCTTAAAGAAACAAAATCAAGAAATACTTCAAAAACTTTCCAGTAGATTTTCTATATCACATTCTAACTCTCAACCTTAACGTAACTGATTTTGATTATGCTCTTTTGGATGGAGCTTGCCAGGCTCCAGAAGATTCCTTAAAGCAACAAAATCAAGAAATACTTCAAACACTTTCCAGTAGATTTTCCATTAGACATTCTGATTCTCAACCTTAACGCAACTGATTTTGATTATGCTCTTTTGGATGGAGCTTGCCAGGCTCCAGAAGATTCCTTAAAGCAACAAAATCGAAAAATACTTCAAACACTTTCCAGTAGATTTTCCATTACACATTCTAACTCTCAACCTTAACGCAACTGATTTTGATTATGCTCTTTTGGATGGAGCTTGCCAGGCTCCAGAAGATTCCTTAAAGCAACAAAATCAAGAAATACTTCAACCACTTTCCAGTAGATTTTCCATTAGACATTCTAACTCTCAACCTTAACGCAACTGATTTTGATTATGCTCTTTTGGATGGAGCTTGCCAGGCTCCAGAAGATTCCATAAAGCAACAAAATTAAGAAATACTTCAAACACTTTCCAGTAGATTTTCCATTAGACATTCTGATTCTCAACCTTAACGCAACTGATTTTGATTATGCTCTTTTGGATGGAGCTTGCCAGGCTCCAGAAGATTCCTTAAAGCAACAAAATCGAAAAATACTTCAAACACTTTCCAGTAGATTTTCCATTACACATTCTAACTCTCAACTTTAACGCAACTGATTTTGATTATGCTCTTTTGGATGCAGCTTGCCAGGCTCCAGAAGATTCCATAAAGCAACAAAATTAAGAAATACTTCAAACACTTTCCAGTAGATTTTCCATTAGACATTCTAACTCTCAACCTTAACGCAACTGATTTTGATTATGCTCTTTTGGATGGAGCTTGCCAGGCTCCAGAAGATTCCATAAAGCAACAAAATTAAGAAATACTTCAAACACTTTCCAGTAGATTTTCCATTAGACATTCTAACTCTCAACCTTAACGCAACTGATTTTGATTATGCTCTTTTGGATGGAGCCTTGGATGGAGCTTGCCAGGCTCCAGAAGATTCCTTAAAGAAACAAAATCAAGAAATACTTCAAACACTTTCCAGTAGATTTTCTATATCACATTCTAACTCTCAACCTTAACGTAACTGATTTTGATTATGCTCTTTTGGATGGAGCTTGCCAGGCTCCAGAAGATTCCTTAAAGCAACAAAATCAAGAAATACTTCAAACACTTTCCAGTAGATTTTCCATTACACATTCTAACTCTCAACCTTAACGCAACTGATTTTGATTATGCTCTTTTGGATGGAGCTTGCCAGGCTCCAGAAGATTCCATAAAGCAACAAAATTAAGAAATACTTCAAACACTTTCCAGTAGATTTTCCATTAGACATTCTGATTCTCAACCTTAACGCAACTGATTTTGATTATGCTCTTTTGGATGGAGCTTGCCAGGCTCCAGAAGATTCCTTAAAGCAACAAAATCGAAAAATACTTCAAACACTTTCCAGTAGATTTTCCATTAGACATTCTGATTCTCAACCTTAACGCAACTGATTTTGATTATGCTCTTTTGGATGGAGCTTGCCAGGCTCCAGAAGATTCCTTAAAGCAACAAAATCGAAAAATACTTCAAACACTTTCCAGTAGATTTTCCATTACACATTCTAACTCTCAACCTTAACGCAACTGATTTTGATTATGCTCTTTTGGATGGAGCTTGCCAGGCTCCAGAAGATTCCATAAAGCAACAAAATTAAGAAATACTTCAAACACTTTCCAGTAGATTTTGCATTAGACATTCTAACTCTCAACCTTAACGCAACTGATTTTGATTATGCTCTTTTGGATGGAGCTTGCCAGGCTCCAGAAGATTCCTTAAAGCAACAAAATCAAGAAATACTTCAAACACTTTCCAGTAGATTTTCCATTACACATTCTAACTCTCAACCTTAACGCAACTGATTTTGATTATGCTCTTTTGGATGGAGCTTGCCAGGCTCCAGAAGATTCCTTAAAGCAACAAAATCGAAAAATACTTCAAACACTTTCCAGTAGATTTTCCATTACACATTCTAATTCTCAACCTTAACGCAACTGATTTTGATTATGCTCTTTTGGATGGAGCTTGACAGGCTCCAGAAGATTCCTTAAAGCAACAAAATCAAGAAATACTTCTAACACTTTCCAGTAGATTTTCTATAACACATTCTTACTCTCAACCTTAACGCAACTGATTTTGATTATGCTCTTTTGTATGGAGCTAGCCAGGCTCCAGAAGATTCCATAAAGCAACAAAATTAAGAAATACTTCAAACACTTTCCAGTAGATTTTCCATTAGACATTCTAACTCTCAACCTTAACGCAACTGATTTTGATTATGCTCTTTTGAATGGAGCTTGCCAGGCTCCAGAAGATTCCTTAAAGCAACAAAATCAAGAAATACTTCAAACACTTTCCAGTAGATTTTCTATAACACAATCTAACTCTCAACCTTAACGCAACTGATTTTGATTATGCTCTTTTGGATGGAGCTTGCCAGGCTCCAGAAGATTCCTTAAAGCAACAAAATCAAGAAATACTTCTTACACTTCGCAGTAGATTTTCTATAACACATTCTAACTCTCATCCTTAACGCAACTGATTTCAGTTATTATTTTTTTTATGGAACTTGCCAGGCTCCAGAAGCTTTCAAATGAGCATGAGCTTGCAGAAGCTTTCAAATAAGCAACAAAATCAAAAAAAAAATCAAACACTTCACAGTAGATTTGCTTTTACATATTCTAACTCTCAACCTTAACGCAACTGATTTTGATTATGCTCTTTTGGATGGTGCTTGCCAGGCTCCAGAGATTCCATAAAGCAATAAAATCAATAAATTCTCCCTACACTTCTCAGTCAAATTTTTCGAACATGATCCAACTCTCAACCTTGGTACTACTGATTTTGATTATGCTCTGAAGCAACAAAATCAAGAAATAGTTGTAATTAAATCAAGAAATATTTGACACACTTCCCTGTCAATTTCCTTCCACATTTTTTGAAATCTCAACCTTGAATGACAGCTCCAACATTCTTCTTCTCAGGTCTTAAAGCTGGATTTCTTGACCCATTCGGTTCTAGTGCTCAGCTTGGACACACTGATCAACTCCGATCTAGAGTTGGATTTAGACCTCTTATTTGATCCAACCGGATCTTCGTCCAATGAAGCGACGACCAAATTTCTTCTTCTCAGGTCTTGAAGTTGGATTTGTTGACCCATCCGGGTCCAGTGCTCCGCTTGGACACACTGACCAACTCCGATCTAGAGTTGGATTTAGACCTCTTATTTGATCCAACCGGATCTTCGTCCAATGAAGCGACGACCAACTTTCTTCTTCTCAGGTCTTGAAGTTGGATTTGTTGACCCATCCGGGTCCAGTGCTCAGCTTGGACACACTGACCAACTCCGATCTAGAGTTGGATTTAGACCTCTTATTTGATCCACCCGATCTTCGTCCAATGAAGCGACGCCCAACTTTCTTCTTCTCAGGTCTTGAAGTTGGATTTGTTGACCCATCCGGGTCCAGTGCTCAGCTTGTACACACTGACCAACTCCGATCTAGAGTTGGATTTAGACCTCTTATTAGATCCAACCGGATCTTCGTCCAATGAAGCGACGACCAACTTTCTTCTTCTCAGGTCTTGAAGTTGGATTTGTTGACCCATCCGGGTCCAGTGCTCAGCTTGGACACACTGACCAACTCCGATCTAGAGTTGGATTTAGACCTCTTATTTGATCCACCCGATCTTCGTCCAATGAAGCGACGCCCAACTTTCTTCTTCTCAGGTCTTGAAGTTGGATTTGTTGACCCATCCGGGTCCAGTGCTCAGCTTGGACATACTGACCAACTCCGATCTAGAGTTGGATTTAGACCTCTTATTTGATCCAACCGGATCTTCGTCCAATGAAGCGACGACCAACTTTCTTCTTCTCAGGTCTTGAAGTTGGATTTGTTGACCCATCCGGGTCCAGTGCTCAGCTTGGACACACTGACCATCTCCGATCTAGAGTTGGATTTAGACTTCTTATTTGATCCAACCGGATCTTCGTCCAATGAAGCGACGACCAACTTTCTTCTTCTCAGGTCTTGAAGTTGGATTTGTTGACCCATCCGGGTCCAGTGCTCAGCTTGGACACACTGACCATCTCCGATCTAGAGTTGGATTTAGACTTCTTATTTGATCCAACCGGATCTTCGTCCAATGAAGCGACGACCAACTTTCTTCTTCTCAGGTCTTGAAGTTGGATTTGTTGACCCATCCGGGTCCAGTGCTCAGCTTGGACACACTGACCAACTCCGATCTAGAGTTGGATTTAGACCTCTTATTTGATCCACCCGATCTTCGTCCAATGAAGCGAAGCCCAACTTTCTTCTTCTCAGGTCTTGAAGTTGGATTTGTTGACCCATCCGGGTCCAGTGCTCAGCTTGTACACACTGACCAACTCCGATCTAGAGTTGGATTTAGACCTCTTATTAGATCCAACCGGATCTTCGTCCAATGAAGCGACGACCAACTTTCTTCTTCTCAGGTCTTGAAGTTGGATTTGTTGACCCATCCGGGTCCAGTGCTCAGCTTGGACACACTGACCAACTCCGATCTAGAGTTGGATTTAGACCTCTTATTTGATCCACCCGATCTTCGTCCAATGAAGCGACGCCCAACTTTCTTCTTCTCAGGTCTTGAAGTTGGATTTGTTGACCCATCCGGGTCCAGTGCTCAGCTTGGACATACTGACCAACTCCGATCTAGAGTTGGATTTAGACCTCTTATTTGATCCAACCGGATCTTCGTCCAATGAAGCGACGACCAACTTTCTTCTTCTCAGGTCTTGAAGTTGGATTTGTTGACCCATCCGGGTCCAGTGCTCAGCTTGGACACACTGACCATCTCCGATCTAGAGTTGGATTTAGACTTCTTATTTGATCCAACCGGATCTTCGTCCAATGAAGCGACGACCAACTTTCTTCTTCTCAGGTCTTGAAGTTGGATTTGTTGACCCATCCGGGTCCAGTGCTCAGCTTGGACACACTGACCATCTCCGATCTAGAGTTGGATTTAGACTTCTTATTTGATCCAACCGGATCTTCGTCCAATGAAGCGACGACCAACTTTCTTCTTCTCAGGTCTTGAAGTTGGATTTGTTGACTCATCCGGGTCCAGTGCTCAGCTTGGACACACTGACCATCTCCGATCTAGAGTTGGATTTAGACCTCTTATTTGATCCAACCGGATCTTCGTCCAATGAAGTGACGACCAACTTTCTTCTTCTCAGGTCTTGAAGTTGGATTTGTTGACCCATCCGGGTCCAGTGCTCAGCTTGGACACACTGACCAACTCCGATCTAGAGTTGGATTTAGACCTCTTATTTGATCCAACCGGATCTTCGTCCAATGAAGCGACGACCAACTTTCTTCTTCTCAGGTCTTGAAGTTGGATTTGTTGACCCATCCGGGTCCAGTGCTCAGCTTGGACACACTGACCAACTCCGATCTAGAGTTGGATTTAGACCTCTTATTTGATCCAACCGGATCTTTGTCCAATGAAGCGACGACCAACTTTCTTCTTCTCAGGTCTTGAAGTTGGATTTGTTGACCCATCCGGGTCCAGTGTTCAGCTTGGACACACTGACCAACTCCGATCTAGAGTTGGATTTAGACCTCTTATTTGATCCAACCGGATCTTCGTCCAATGAAGCGACGACCAACTTTCTTCTTCTCAGGTCTTGAAGTTGGATTTGTTGACCCATCCGGGTCCAGTGCTCAGCTTGGACACACTGACCAACTCCGATCTAGAGTTGGATTTAGACCTCTTATTTGATCCAACCGGATCTTCGTCCAATGAAGCGACGACCAACTTTCTTCTTCTCAGGTCTTGAAGTTGGATTTGTTGACCCATCCGGGTCCAGTGCTCAGCTTGGACACACTGACCAACTCCGATCTAGAGTTGGATTTAGACCTCTTATTTGATCCAACCGGATCTTCGTCCAATGAAGCGACGACCAACTTTCTTCTTCTCAGGTCTTGAAGTTGGATTTGTTGACCCATCCGGGTCCAGTGTTCAGCTTGGACACACTGACCAACTCCGATCTAGAGTTGGATTTAGACCTCTTATTTGATCCAACCGGATCTTCGTCCAATGAAGCGACGACCAACTTTCTTCTTCTCAGGTCTTGAAGTTGGATTTGTTGACCCATCCGGGTCCAGTGCTCAGCTTGGACACACTGACCAACTCCGATCTAGAGTTGGATTTAGACCTCTTATTTGATCCAACCGGATCTTCGTCCAATGAAGCGACGACCAACTTTCTTCTTCTCAGGTCTTGAAGTTGGATTTGTTGACCCATCCGGGTCCAGTGTTCAGCTTGGACACACTGACCAACTCCGATCTAGAGTTGGATTTAGACCTCTTATTTGATCCAACCGGATCTTCGTCCAATGAAGCGACGACCAACTTTCTTCTTCTCAGGTCTTGAAGTTGGATTTGTTGACCCATCCGGGTCCAGTGCTCAGCTTGGACACACTGACCAACTCCGATCTAGAGTTGGATTTAGACCTCTTATTTGATCCAACCGGATCTTCGTCCAATGAAGCGACGACCAACTTTCTTCTTCTCAGGTCTTGAAGTTGGATTTGTTAACCCATCCGGGTCCAGTGCTCAGCTTGGACACACTGACCAACTCCGATCTAGAGTTGGATTTAGACCTCTTATTTGATCCAACCGGATCTTCGTCCAATGAAGCGACGACCAACTTTCTTCTTCTCAGGTCTTGAAGTTGGATTTGTTGACCCATCCGGGTCCAGTGCTCAGCTTGGACACACTGACCAACTCCGATCTAGAGTTGGATTTAGACCTCTTATTTGATCCAACCGGATCTTCGTCCAATGAAGCGACGACCAACTTTCTTCTTCTCAGGTCTTGAAGTTGGATTTATTGACCCATCCGGGTCCAGTGCTCAGCTTGGACACACTGACCAACTCCGATCTAGAGTTGGATTTAAACCTTTCATTCGTAAAGCGACGAATTCACTTTCATTCGTTATCGTGGCCGAACCTCTATTTATAAAAACATTAAACCATTAAACAAAATAATAGCAATCAACCCATTCGCAAAATTTGCGAATTAAAATTAGATTTTCCATGCCTTGGAACAGTTATGAAAAAAAACATTTTACCAAGTTATCAGCTCATTGTATAAATGTTTATTTTTTTCTTTCAACATAATTCCATGTAATCCATTGATAATCTCATTAAACTGCATTACCTTTGATGAAAATTTATGTACCAATAATTTAATATTATCATAAAATTGTAAATTGTCACAGAAAAAACGTTAAAATATTATTAGGTAAAATGGTCAGATTTTGACCATTTTTTTCTGTTTCATGTTTAGCTGTCTGTCAGTTCCGCTGTCTGTCAGTTCCGCTGTCAAAATTGCCTGAAATCATGAGATGATTTGACTAGTGCCCTGGAATCCAGAAATCAATTCAAATGAAGATTACGCTCATAGTCGCTGCTACGCAAAAGTAATGCTCAATGTACTGTTCCGTTAGTTAAAGGAACCGTAAACAAAACTGACGACCCCCCTCTCATAATGATACATGCCATTGAAAAGAATAATATAAGTCTACTACACCTGTCAAACACTTGCCATAGCTGACCGACATAAATAAATAATATCAATCAATAATCGTCGTGACTCACTTTGTGCTGCGTAACAATCGATCTGTTTGTTTGACGAAACCTGAAGCAAACGCCTCTCATGCACATTCAGCTACGATGACCTCATACACCAACCCACAACCAAAAATAAAACGGCAATTGCAGGCCATGTTTACTGAAATTACTGCTCACATCTCGCATCCGGCGAGATCTGCTGAACATTCCGATCAATTCCACTCTCTCTTTCACCCGCCTTGTCGGTGCTTTCGAATCTGTCCGCAGCTCTCCCAAAGTGAATTCGAAAAGACACACACGTCAACGCAAAACCCCGCAGCAAGAAAAACTGCCCGCCGGCTGAATCAATTTCGTCAAGCCGAACCTGATGCAAATCTTACTGGTACCGGAAGGTACCGGAGAAAAAAATACAAAAAACTGTCGTGGTCACACAATCGCCATCAATTTTTCATCCGCATTCCGATCTGAACCTCAACTCATATATACAATTTGATAATTAGCTTCCAAATACCTACCAACATACGCCATTGTCGGAAACATTCGTTGAATTCACAATAAAACACTACACAAGCTTTTAATTTTTTTTTTTATTTATTAACTTCACACTTCGCAACAGACACAACATCTTTCCATAACATCATTCTCAAAACTGGTCTTTTTTTCTCAATGTACATACTCACACCAAACCTCTTTTCTTTCTCACTCTTCCCTTCATCGATTAATCCACCGTCACCAGCGTAGAGTGAGATTTCGAACACTCACCCACCGTCAATCGTACGCGCTGGAGCAGGATTTCGTATTCACAGATTTTACTGAATGGGTACACTGGACGAAACTGTTATGTCTCTTCGTAATGCTATCTAAACCTAATTTATTTTTTCATATTATCAAGAGCCCTATTTCTACAGAACCCATCCTAAGAACATGACTTTGTAGTCATGAACATTTCCTCAAGGCGAAGAAACTCCTATTGAACAATACAAGATCGCTTTTAAAATGATTCATTTCAAATATTTTATTCATTTTTACACATGTGCACAAAGTAAGTGGCAGCCAAGCTCAAATGTGGGACCAATTCCCCTATGCGTAAGTTTCGTCATCTACCAAGTGCGTGCAGGGTTGCAAATTAGCTCGCAATTAAAACCGAGTTTTGCCTTGGCTAACCTCGAGGCACTTCAAGTTCAAGGGCAATGCCGAATTAGGTGTCGTCGTCATAGGTATGTCTTTCCCCAGTATGTTTGTTTGAATAAGGTACGCATTTTCTGGCCATTAATTGTTCTCATGTAATGGACACATTCTTTGTTTGGCATATAGCGGATTTTCTAATACTGAAAACATTATAAATGTCCGTTGCACTGAAACTAGTTTCGTATACAGAGTTTAAAATTTGCATTGTCCAGGAATACAATCAACGTGACTTTATATAATCCTTCACTGATTGATCTCTGAATGATTTTGATGAATTAGTTTTCTCACTATGTCTCATCTGCTCAATAAGTGCATTAAGCAGAATTATCAAGGATGCTTTCCATCACCTAGTAATCGTTTGACTCATTTATGTATAACTCAGTTTAGAAGCTTAATAATAAAATGTGTTGTTCGGCAAACTTTTACAATTTTCACCAAGGACGGTATATTCTTACTCTAATATTTATGGCATAAAAGTGTTTGTACCACCTACTCATACAAAACGATCTGATTTTTCGATATTTATATAATATATTCAGCACAAGTGAAAAAATAAGAATGACAATCTTTACTTTGGATCTTTGATTTTTTACACTCTGCCGTGTACATATGCTTAACGTTTATATGCCTAAACCTTATTTTGTACCCAATTTTAAAACTTTGAAATTTTGGTCTACATGTTTAGGAAAAGCTCAGTTTAAACAGTGTAAACAATGCGATAATTAAATTTTGATCTCTGTTCTATTTACTTCAACTAAGGTACTTTGCAGACTTCGAACCGATTTTGCAATAAAAATTGATTTTTCATGACATTCAGGATAACTAAAAAGTGTTCTCCAAATTTATGTTTTTCAACGGTGTGTGTGAAACGGACCGGTAGTGTTGGTAAGATGGACACGTTTGAAAAATTAGCTATTTAATAAGCTATTAAATAGGTTAAATAATGTTTATGGCCGTTTATTTTCGATGAATCAATCATAGTAGAATCTAAATTTGGCTTTGAATTTCTTAGCGAAACGTGTTTCTACAAATTGAAATCAATTTCATAAATTGGGTACAAAACACAAAAAGCTGCAAATACTGATAAAAGCCTAACCTTGAGCCTAACAGTATGCAATACCATGGTAATTTTACGAAGTTCAAACTGTTGTTAGAATGTTATTAAAAGAATCTATAAATATTTATAAAAAAATTTCAAACAAACACTGAATATGATGTGCTTTATACGGCTTCTATTATCATTTTTGTACTCTATAGATTTCAATCTTTGAATAATGTGTGGGTTTTAATGTGTTTCTGATGGCACTATCAAAGTAACCCCAATACTGTCTATCTTACCTCAAGGCCTTCTTACCCCAACACAATCCAAAATATTCATTCCACCGCCGTTCTCCATAATCCATGAAATTTACCTGATTCTCGTTGTATATGGGACGGAACAGTTTAAAACATCTGGAAACACAGAATAAACTGTGAAAATTTTGCATTTTAATGTTAAAAAACCCTTATTAATCCACCTAACGATGATGGCGCCTTTCTCGTGCTTCCTAAACCCCATTTTCACTAAACTCAAGTGAAATGTTGATGAATACCGCGCTTTCATACGTTTAACAGAAAAACATTTCATGGCACCAGAAATCATATCGTCTATTTGGCTTTTGATGTTTGGGCCATAAACTCTTAAAAAACGGATTTAAGTCCGCCTTTAGGAAATTCTCCCCCATTCCAGATATAGCCATATTGAATGATTTAGAGTCTAAAACTCTCTTAAGTTGCCGCCATTTTGGTTATTCTGGTTGTCATTTCTGAACTCCGGAAATCCTTGCCAAATATACCCATATGACATGGTTTTAGGGCCTAAAACATCATTTAACAGCCGCCATTTTGAATTTTAGATGGCCATCATATATACGCTGGTCGCCATTTTTAGCCTCCGGATATCTACCCCATATCAAATAAACCCAAAGGTTTTGGAGCTTTACACTCCATTAAACAGCCGTCACTTGAATTTTATACCGCCATTTTGAATATTCTGGTGGCCATTTTAAGCCTTCGGATATTTTCATTATACCCAAATTGGATGGATTTAAAGCCTAAAACAACAATTAACAGCCGCCATCTTTGATGTGCTGGTCACCATTTTGGACTCTGGACATCTTCCCCATACCAAATATACATGGTTTTAGGGCCTAAAACATCATTCAACAGCCGCCATCTTGAATTTGTAGCCGCCATTTTGGATTTTAGATCACAGTCTTGGATATACTGGTCGCCATTTTTGGACTCCGGACATCTCCCCCAGATCAAATATACCCATATTGTAAGGTTTTGGAGCCTTAAACTCCATTAAACAGCCTCCACTTGAATTTGGAATCACCATCTTGAATTTTATACCGTCATTTTGAATATTCTGGTGGCTATTTTTAGCCTCCGGATATTTTCCTTATGCCCATATCGCCATACCCTTATGGCCATTTTTGGAGTCCAGACATCTTTCCCATTCCAAATATACCCATATTGCATGGTTTTGGACCCTAAACTTTATTAAAATCTTCCCCATATCAAAAATGCCCAAATTGAATACTTTATTTTATTACACAGCCGCCATCTTGAATTTTGAGCCGCCATATTGGACTGTAGACCGCCATCTTGCATATTCAGGTCGTTATTTCTGGACTCCGGACATCTTCATCATTCCAAATATACCCATATTGTATTGTTTTATGGCCTAAAACCCTATTCAACAGCCGCCATCTTGGATTTGGAGCAGCCATCTTGGGTTTTAGATCTTGGATAATCTGGTCGCTATTTTTGGATTCCGGACATCTTCCCCATACCAAAAATACCCATATTGCATTGGTTTAGAGACTAAAACTTCATTAAACAGACGGCATTTTTGGAACCCAGACAACTTCCCCTTACCAAATATACCCTACATTGCATGGTTGGAGCATAAAACATCATTGAACAGCCACCATCTTCAATTTGGAGCCGCTATCTTGAATATTAGGCTGCCATTTTGAATTTTGGGCTGGCATCGTGGAATTTCTGGTCTCCAGTGTAAATTCTGCACAAAATCGGTTAACCATGCTAAAGGTTACAAAAATCGCCGCAGTTTGATATTTCGCATGATGGGGTTTAGTTCAGTTTTATATAGGGTGTACCTAAAACCCTGTATACGGTCTGTTCTACCGGTACTGGTCCGTATCACTGAAATGGCCATAACTGCGGAACGCCTTGACCGAACCGGGCCATTTTTAATAGCAAACAATGCGGTAAAATTCCGGTTCGATTCGAGCTATAATCCGAAATCGGTTAATGGGAAGATCCTTTAAAGTGAGTGACCTTTTTGTACACAGACATACATACACACACACATACACATACACACACAGACATCACCTCAATTCGTCAAACTGAGTTGATTGGTATATGTGACCTGACCCTCCGAGCCTTCTATCGAAAATTCGTTTTTTGAATGAATATATAGCCTTTCAGTACACTTTGATGTACGAGAAAGGCAAAGAGCCTATTTACTGCCCCCTTTAAGTTAGATCCCATCACAAATGCGTGAAGTCTCGTGAATGATTGTTTATTTTTTGCACTTTCGACATATGCATTCTATCATGAAGTGGTTCAATAATCATCAGCTAATAAGAATACAGAGTTAATAGTAAAAGAACGCCAAATTTCAGCTCTTAAGTGGTAGAACCGGTCCGTCTTACCAACACCCTATTGAGTGAAAGAGAGGGTAATTATTGTTGAAGTATGACTGTCAGGTTGACTGTATTGTTTACCGGCTACGTAGTCTTGAGATTAAAAAATAAGTTGTTTTATTCACCCGACGTTTTGACACGGAGATAATGTCTTCCTTAGTAGGAAACTGTAATTGGAAGCTGCTTTTTTTTAAACAATTGTGTCTTAAATTTGTCTAGTTACCTAAATAAATACTTTCGTTTTTTATTCCCAAGACTACGTAGCCGTTAACTAATAGAGAGAGGATAACTTCCCAAGAAGAATAAGACAATGACTGTCAGATGGCATCATGGCTTATAAAAGATATCTAAGTATATCTAAAAGCCTATTTCTCTCTGTTTCTTTATTTTTCTCTTTCTCTCCCACTCTCATTATCTGCACTCACGTGCTAATACTTTTTCTTCCTCTGTCGAAATCACTCAGAAATTCGTGATAAGCTTAGTAACGCTATTGGAGCAGTGTTACGCTTCACATATGTAAAATTTCAAAAATTTACATACAAAAGATTTTTTAAAGTAATCCCTGAAGGAATCCCGGGAGGATTCGCTACAGGAATTCTGGGAGGAAAATCTGGAAGGATCCTGAGAGGCATCCCGGTTGAAAGCTAGGCAGGAATCTCTGAAAGAATTAAGATATCCCGCGAGGAATCTCCAGAGGAATCCTTGAAAAAATCTCAGGGAGAATCATTTGTAGGAATCCCGAGAGAAATCCTGGGAATCTCTAGAGGAATGCCTGAAAAATTCCTGGATAGAATTCCAGAAGACATCCAGAAAATTTCATCGCATTGCATCTTTCATCACCCTATATCCTACCCTACCCTCTACCTTACCGTCTTCCCTGCCTGCCATCCTAGCCCTCTGTCCTACGTTCTATCCTTGCCCTCAACTCTACTATTTACCCTTTCCTCTACCCTAAGCTCTATCAATTATTTTTTTTCGTTGAACCTCGTCAATTTTTCTTGCTTTTTACCGATACTGGCACCGCCGAGCGCTCAGCAAGCTTGTTTTCAAACGAGATCTCAGCAATCGTGATGCTTGTTTGCTGAGACTCAGGAATTGTTTTGCCGAAACTCAGCTAACAACAGCTAACAGCGTCATCTTTTGCCGAGGTTCCGTATAAATATTTGCTTAGCTACGGCGGTGCCGGCGTTTGCCGAGCTCACCTTAGTGTGTATACTAGGGTGGCACACACTTATATGAAAAACAAAAATTTTGAAAAATGCCAAGTCTTAACTCCTAAATCTGCCCTACACTCTATTCTATCCCTCTACCCTACCTTCACCTTGACCCTATACCCTACCGTCTACTGTACCCTCTATCCTACCATCTACCCTAAATCTTTATTCTACCCTCTACTCTGACCCTCCACCCCTAACACTCTACACTACTCTCTGTCCTATACTTTTCCCTAATCGTCTACTGTTTGAAAAGGCCGGCCCGTTCCTGGCGGGTCAGCGAGAGGACGCTCCTTGGAGCTTAGTTAAGCGTAAGAAGACGAAGAAACCGCATGCTGTCCATGAGCTTAGGGCTTCCTGGCCTAAAAAGCGTAGGAGGGCAGGTGCCATACGTGAGAAGGGCGCCGCTTTTGTCATCAAGACTGAACAGTATAAAAGTACTCAGAAGTCTTGAAGGCGAAGAGGAGCGACGCCAAGCTCGTGGATCTGGGAGCTGACGTGCGCAGTATTAGACGTACTCGTACATGTGAAACGATCCTCGAGCTCAATCGTGACAAGGAACGCAAGGGCGCACACAGGCGTAAATGGGCCAAATTTCTGGCCATAAGTCGAAAATTTTTTTTCAGGGTTTTCAAGAGTCTAATATTTTTTTAAGATAAATGAAGTAATGCTTGATCATGTGGCAATCAATAAAATACTTTGGGATGCATATTTTTTTAAGAATAAATGCCAAAATTTGACGATTTACTCTACTGTTTTTTTCTTTTGCATCATAACTCATCGGAAGATCTTCAATTATCGAAATATTGACAATTTGAAAAAATAACTGAGTATGTAACACAGTTCTCCTGATAAGGGTGTATCATTTAAACAAAAAACTTCACATGGTTTCATTTATTTTGCTCTCTTACAGAAGAGTTTTGAAAATCATGTTTTTTGTCAATTTTGAACCATTTTCAGCATTCAAAAAGTTTTCAGATTCTGCAGCATTCCGCGATCTGGATAAAATTACAATAAAATATGAGGCATATCCTTTGTGAATCGCAAGAGAACGGGTACCAGAAAGTACCAGACGAAAAAATAAATCATTTTGAAATTTACACCTTTTTGACTAGTTCTTAGTTACAATTTAGGTTTAATTTCGAAAAAGCAACTTCGTTTCGACTGCTTTTTCAATGAACGGCCACTTATTCTCGGTAGATAGATCATAGCAGAATACAAATCTGGTCAAAATGTGTCAAATGGAATTAATTTAGTAAATTTGGGCAGAAATCTCCATACACCGATAAACGCCTAAATGTATGCAATCCAGTGTAATATAATGTAGCTAGAACTGTTGTGAAAACCAAAAGATCGGTTTTGTTTCCCTGCGGCCATTCCACCCTTGACGGAATTACATACATTTAGGCGTATTCCGCTCAGCAACATAAATTGGAACTTCAAGGGTTAATTATTGTAATGTTAGTGCTGTAGTCAATCCAAATGAGTTGGAAGTTAGGGTAAACTACCCTATATAGGGTAAATGGCCCTATTATCAAGACGACATATCCCTCCTTAGAAACATTAATAACGAAATAACTCATTGAACAAATTTGTTGACTTTCTAACCACTTTAACCGCAAAGGGTGGGAGATTGTGACGACGTAGTGTCCTGGCGATCCTTAAGGATCATTCCCAAGGACATTTGCTGCAAATCCTGTGGACTGAACATTGAGCTATTTTATTTTCTGGTAATGTATTCGATAAAATAAGTTGAAAAATGAATTATTCTGAGGAATTGACTTTTTTATCCACTTTAACGCAAAGGGTGGGAGATTATGACGACGTAGTGTCCTGGCGATCCTTAAGGATCATTCCCAAGGATATTTGCTGTAAATCCTGTGGACTGAACATTGAGCCATTTTATTTTCTGGTAATGTGTTCGATAAAATAACTCGAAAAATGAATTATTTTAGGATATTGGGTTTATCATCCACTCTAACGCAAAGGGTGGGAGATTGTGACGACGTAGTGTCCTGGCGATCCTTAAAGATCATTCGCAAGGACATTTGCTGCAAATCCTGTGGACTGAACATTGAGCCATTTTATTTTCTGCTAATGTGCTCGATAAAATAAGTTGAAAAATGAATTATTCTGCGGAATTGACTTTTTTATCCACTTTAACGCAAAGGGTGGGAGATTATGACGACGTAGTGTCCTGGCGATCCTTAAGGATCATTCCCAAGGATATTTGCTGTAAAACCTGTGGACTGAACATTGAGCCATTTTATTTTCTGGTAATGTGTTCGATAAAATAACTCGAAAAATGAATTATTTTAGGATATTGGGTTTATCATCCACTCTAACGCAAAGGGTGGGAGATTGTGACGACGTAGTGTCCTGGCGATCTTTAAGCATCATTCCCAAGGACATTTGCTGCAAATCCCTTGGACTGAACATTGCGCCATTTTATTTTCTGGTAATGTGTTCGATAAAATAAGTTGAAAAATGAATTATTCTAGGATATTGGGTTTTTCATCCACTCTAACGCAAAGGGTGGGAGATTGTGACGACGTAGTGTCCTGGCGATCCTTAAAGATCATTCGCAAGGACATTTGCTGCAAATCCTGTGGACTGAACATTGAGCCATTTTATTTTCTGCTAATGTGCTCGATAAAATAAGTTGAAAAATGAATTATTCTGCGGAATTGACTTTTTTATCCACTTTAACGCAAAGGGTGGGAGATTGTGACGACGTAGTGTCCTGGCGATCTTTAAGCATCATTCCCAAGGACATTTGCTGCAAATCCCTTGGACTGAACATTGCGCCATTTTATTTTCTGGTAATGTGTTCGATAAAATAAGTTGAAAAATGAATTATTCTAGGATATTGGGTTTTTCATCCACTCTAACGCAAAGGGTGGGAGATTGTGACGACGTAGTGTCCTGGCGATCCTTAAAGATCATTCGCAAGGACAATTGCTGCAAATCCTGTGGACTGAACATTGAGCCATTTTATTTTCTGGTTATGTATTCGATAAAATAAGTTGAAAAATGAATTATTCTGAGGAATTGACTTTTTTATCCACTTTAACGCAAAGGGTGGGAGATTATGACGACGTAGTGTCCTGGCGATCCTTAAAGATCATTCGCAAGGACATTTGCTGCAAATCCTGTGGACTGAACATTGAGCCATTTTATTTTCTGGTAATGCGTTCGATAAAATAAGTTGAAAAATGAATTATTCTGAGGAATTGACTTTTTTATCCACTTTAACGCAAAGGGTGGGAGATTATGACGACGTAGTGTCCTGGCGATCCTTAAGGATCATTCCCAAGGATATTTGCTGCAAATCCTGTGGACTGAACATTGAGCCATTTTATTTTCTGGTAATGCGTTCGATAAAATAAGTTGAAAAATGAATTATTCTGAGGAATTGACTTTTTTATCCACTTTAACGCAAAGGGTGGGAGATTATGACGACGTAGTGTCCTGGCGATCCTTAAGGATCATTCCCAAGGATATTTGCTGTAAATCCTGTGGACTGAACATTGAGCCGTTTTATTTTTTGGTAATGTGTTCGATAAAATAAGTTGAAAAATGAATTATTCTCGGATATTGGGTTTTTCATCCACTCTAACGCAAAGGGTGGGAGATTATGACGACGTAGTGTCCTGGCAATCCTTAAGGATCATTCCCAAGGACATTTGCTGCAATTCCTGTGGACTGAACATTGAGCCATTTTATTTTCTGGTAATGTGTTCGATAAAATAAGTTGAAAAATGAATTATTCTAAGGAATTGACTTTTTTATCCACTTTAACGCAAAGGGTGGGAGATTATGACGACGTAGTGTCCTGGCGATCCTTAAGGATCGTTCCCAAGGACATTTGCTGCAATTCCTGTGGACTGAACATTGAGACATTTTATTTTCTGGTAATGTGTTCGATGAAATAAGTTGAAAAATGAATTATTCTAAGGAATTGACTTTTTTATCCACTTTAACGCAAAGGGTGGGAGATTATGACGACGTAGTGTCCTGGCGATCCTTAAGGATCAATCCCAAGGACATTTGCTGCAATTCCTGTGGACTGAACATTGAGCCATTTTATTTTCTGATAATGTGTTCGATAAAATACATTGAAAAATGAATTATTCTGAGGAATTGACTTTTTTATCCACTTTAACGCAAAGGGTGGGAGATTGTGACGACGTAGTGTCCTGGCGATCCTTAAGGATCATTCCCAAGGATATTTGCTGTAAATCCTGTGGACTGAACATTGAGCCGTTTTATTTTTTGGTAATGTGTTCGATAAAATAAGTTGAAAAATGAATTATTCTCGGATATTGGGTTTTTCATCCACTCTAACGCAAAGGGTGGGAGATTATGACGACGTAGTGTCCTGGCAATCCTTAAGGATCATTCCCAAGGACATTTGCTGCAATTCCTGTGGACTGAACATTGAGCCATTTTATTTTCTGGTAATGTGTTCGATAAAATAAGTTGAAAAATGAATTATTCTCGGATATTGGGTTTTTCATCCACTCTAACGCAAAGGGTGGGAGATTATGACGACGTAGTGTCCTGGCAATCCTTAAGGATCATTCTCAAGGACATTTGCTGCATATCCTGTGGACTGAACATTGAGCCATTTTATTTTCTGGTAATGTGTTCGATGAAATAACTCGAAAAATTTTTTTTTTTTTTTCTGTATTAACGAGATTTTTAGCCCTAGGCTAGTTCATCTCGGGACCCACGCTTTACTTCCCTTCCGAAGGAAGAACTCACATTTAGCGAGTTTGTCGGGAGTGGGATTCGATCCCAGGTCCTCGGCGTGATAGTCACGAGCTTTAACCATCACACCAGGTCCACTCCGCTAACTCGAAAAATGAATTATTCTAGGATATTGGGTTTTTCATCCACTCTAACGCAAAGGGTGGGAGATTATGACGACGTAGTGTCCTGGCGATCCTTAAGGATCATTCCCAAGGACATTTGCTGCAAATCCTGTGGACTGAACATTGAGCCATTTTATTTTCTGGTAATGTGCTCGATGAAATAACTCGAAAAATGAATTATTCTAGGATATTGGGTTTTTCATCCACTCTAACGCAAAGGGTGGGAGATTATGACGACGTAGTGTCCTGGCAATCCTTAAGGATCATTCTCAAGGACATTTGCTGCATATCCTGTGGACTGAACATTGAGCCATTTTATTTTCTGGTAATGTGTTCGATAAAATAAGTTGAAAAATGAATTATTCTAAGGAATTGACTTTTTTATCCACTTTAACGCAAAGGGTGGGAGATTGTGACGACGTAGTGTCCTGGCGAACCTTAAGGATCATTCCCAAGGATATTTGCTGTAAATCCTGTGGACTGAACATTGAGCCATTTTATTTTCTGGTAATGTGTTCGATAAAATAAGTTGAAAAATGAATTATTCTCGGATATTGGGTTTTTCATCCACTCTAACGCAAAGGGTGGGAGATTATGACGACGTAGTGTCCTGGCAATCCTTAAGGATCATTCCCAAGGACATTTGCTGCAAATCCTGTGGACTGAACATTGAGCCATTTTATTTTCTGGTAATGTGTTCGATAAAATAAGTTGAAAAATGAATTATTCTCGGATATTGGGTTTTTCATCCACTCTAACGCAAAGGGTGGGAGATTATGACGACGTAGTGTCCTGGTGATCCTTAAGGATCATTCCCAAGGACATTTGCTGCAAATCCTGTGGACTGAATATTGAGCCATTTTATTTTCTGGTAATGTGTTCGATAAAATAAGTTGAAAAGTGAATTATTCTAAGGAATTGACTTTTTTATCCACTTTAACGCAAAGGGTGGGAGATTGTGACGACGTAGTGTCCTGGCAATCCTTAAGGATCATTCCCAAGGACATTTGCTGCAAATCCTGTGGACTGAACATTGAGCCATTTTATTTTCTGGTAATGTGTTCGATAAAATAAGTTGAAAAGTGAATTATTCTAAGGAATTGACTTTTTTATCCACTTTAACGCAAAGGGTGGGAGATTATGACGACGTAGTGTCCTGGCAATCCTTAAGGATCATTTCCAAGGACATTTGCTGCAAATCCTGTAGACTGAACATTGAGCCATTTTATTTTCTGGTAATGTGTTCGATGAAATAACTCGAAAAATGAATTATTCTAGGATATTGGGTTTTTCATCCACTCTAACGCAAAGGGTGGGAGATTGTGACGACGTAGTGTCCTGGCAATCCTTAAGGATCATTCCCAAGGACATTTGCTGCAAATCCTGTGGACTGAATATTGTGCCATTTTATTTTCTGGTAATGTGTTCGATAAAATAAGTTGAAAAGTGAATTATTCTAAGGAATTGACTTCTTTATCCACTTTAACGCAAAGGGTGGGAGATTATGACGACTTAGTGTCCTGGCAATCCCTAAGGATCATTCCCAAGGACATTTGCTGCAAATCCTGTAGACTGAACATTGAGCCATTTTATTTTTTGGAAATGTGTTCGATAAAATAAGTAGAAAAGTGAATTATTCTAAGGAATTCACTTTTTTATCCACTTTAACGCAAAGGGTGGGAGATTGTGACGACGTAGTGTCCTGGCGATCCTTAAGGATCATTCCCAAGGACATTTGCTGCAAATCCTGTGGACTGAACATTGAGCCATTTTATTTTCTGGTAATGTGTTCGATGAAATAACTCGAAAAATGAATTATTCTAGGATATTGGGTTTTTCATCCACTCTAACGCAAAGGGTGGGAGATTATGACGACGTAGTGTCCTGGCAATCCTTAAGGATCATTCCCAAGGACATTTACTGTAAATCTTGTGAACTGAACATTGAGCCATTTTATTTTTTTTTATTATTATTATTATTATTATTACATCAACAGGCATGGTATAGCCTCAATGATGGGTAAAAATTAATATAAAACGATGCAATACAAAAAAAATACAAATACTTATCGATAACCTAAAAAAAAAAGTCACAAATTATATAGTCAAGAAATAACACTTAAAACTAAATCCGTCTGTTGTCTAGAGCTAATTGGTCCGTCCAGCGAAGAACAGGGAAAATCTCCAGCGAAGCGCCTCTCGTGTTGAGTGGAAGTCAAATAAGGCTGCGACTGTGTTAAACACTCGTTGCATACCGATGAGTGCGCCGTAGAATGCATAATTGGTACGAAATAGAGGCAGTCGCAGCATAACACTGTTCCGTAGTGCTCTAGGCCGAACATTCAAATTGATTTGCTCCAGAATGGATGAGCAATCGACTCGTCCCTGCAGCACATCTGCGATAAATAGAGCTCTAATGGTGTCCCTTCTGGTGCGAAGTAGTTCAAGGTCTATCAGTTGACATCGGCTTTCGTAGCTTGGCAGCCGAAATGGATCTCTCCAAGGTAATTTGCGAAGCGCAAAACGAAGAAAACGGCGTTGGACAGATTCTATCCTTTCTGCTCCATTATTGTATGCTGGGCTCCAAACTGCGGAACATCTTGGGAATGATCCTTAAGGATCGCCAGGACACTACGTCGTCACAATCTCCCACCCTTTGCGTTAAAGTGGATAAGAAAGTCAATTCCTCAGAATAATTCATTTTTCAACTTATTTTATCGAACACATTACCAGAAAATAAAATGGCTCAATGTTCAGTCCACAGGATTTGCAGCAAATGTCCTTGGGAATGATCCTTAAGGATCGCCAGGACACTACGTCGTCACAATCTCCCACCCTTTGCGTTAAAGTGGATAAAAAAGTCAATTCCTTAGAATAATTCATTTTTCAACTTATTTTATCGAACACATTACCAGAAAATAAAATGGCTCAATGTTCAGTCCACAGAATTTACAGCAAATGTCCTTGGGAATGATCCTTAAGGATCGCCAGGACACTACGTCGTCATAATCTCCCACCCTTTGCGTTAAAGTGGATAAAAAAGTCAATTCCTTAGAATAATTCATTTTTCAACTTATTTTATCGAACACATTACCAGAAAATAAAATGGCTCAATGTTCAGTCCACAGAATTTACAGCAAATGTCCTTGGGAATGATCCTTAAGGATCGCCAGGACACTACGTCGTCATAATCTCCCACCCTTTGCGTTAAAGTGGATAAAAAAGTCAATTCCTTAGAATAATTCATTTTTCAACTTATTTTATCGAACACATTACCAGAAAATAAAATGGCTCAATGTTCAGTCCACAGAATTTACAGCAAATGTCCTTGGGAATGATCCTTAAGGATCGCCAGGACACTACGTCGTCATAATCTCCCACCCTTTGCGTTAAAGTGGATAAAAAAGTCAATTCCTTAGAATAATTCATTTTTCAACTTATTTTATCGAACACATTACCAGAAAATAAAATGGCTCAATGTTCAGTCCACAGAATTTACAGCAAATGTCCTTGGGAATGATCCTTAAGATCGCCAGGACACTACGTCGTCATAATCTCCCACCCTTTGCGTTAAAGTGGATAAAAAAGTCAATTCCTTAGAATAATTCATTTTTCAACTTATTCTATCGAACACATTACCAGAAAATAAAATGGCTCAATGTTCAGTCCACAGAATTTACAGCAAATGTCCTTGGGAATGATCCTTAAGGATCGCCAGGACACTACGTCGTCATAATCTCCCACCCTTTGCGTTAAAGTGGATAAAAAAGTCAATTCCTTAGAATAATTCATTTTTCAACTTATTTTATCGAACACATTACCAAAAAATAAAATGGCTCAATGTTCAGTCCACAGGATTTGCAGCAAATGTCCTTGGGAATGATCCTTAAGGATCGCCAGGACACTACGTCGTCATAATCTCCCACCCTTTGCGTTAAAGTGGATAAAAAATTCAATTCCTCAGAATAATTCATTTTTCAACTTATTTTATCGAGCACATTAGCAGAAAATAAAATGGCTCAATGTTCAGTCCACAGGATTTGCAGCAAATGTCCTTGGGAATGATCCTTAAGGATCGCCAGGACACTACGTCGTCACAATCTCCCACCCTTTGCGTTAAAGTGGATAAAAAAGTCAATTCCTTAGAATAATTCATTTTTCAACTTATTTTATCGAACACATTACCAGAAAATAAAATGGCTCAATGTTCAGTCCACAGAATTTACAGCAAATGTCCATGGGAATGATCCTTAAGGATCGCCAGGACACTACGTCGTCACAATCTCCCACCCTTTGCGTTAAAGTGGATAAAAAAGTCAATTCCTTAGAATAATTAATTTTTCAACTTATTTTATCAAACACATTACCAGAAAATAAAATGGCTCAATGTTCAGTCTACAGAATTTACAGCAAATGTCCTTGGGAATGATCCTTAAGGATCGCCAGGACACTACGTCGTCACAATCTCCCACCCTTTGCGTTAAAGTGGATAAAAAAGTCAATTCCTCAGTATAATTCATTTTTCAACTTATTTTATCGAGCACATTAGCAGAAAATAAAATGGCTCAATGTTCAGTCCACAGGATTTGCAGCAAATGTCCTTGGGAATGATCCTTAAGGATCGCCAGGACACTACGTCGTCATAATCTCCCACCCTTTGCGTTAAAGTGGATAAAAAAGTCAATTCCTTAGAATAATTAATTTTTCAACTTATTTTATCGAGCACATTACCAGAAAATAAAATGGCTCAATGTTCAGTCCACAGGATTTACAGCAAATGTCCTTGGGAATGATCCTTAAGGATCGCCAGGACACTACGTCGTCATAATCTCCCACCCTTTGCGTTAAAGTGGATAAAAAAGTCAATTCCTTAGAATAATGAATTTTTCAACTTATTTTATCGAACACATTACCAGAAAATAAAATGGCTCAATGTTCAGTCCACAGAATTTACAGCAAATGTCCATGGGAATGATCCTTAAGGATCGCCAGGACACTACGTCGTCACAATCTCCCACCCTTTGCGTTAAAGTGGATAAAAAAGTCAATTCCTTAGAATAATTAATTTTTCAACTTATTTTATCAAACACATTACCAGAAAATAAAATGGCTCAATGTTCAGTCTACAGAATTTACAGCAAATGTCCTTGGGAATGATCCTTAAGGATCGCCAGGACACTACGTCGTCACAATCTCCCACCCTTTGCGTTAAAGTGGATAAAAAAGTCAATTCCTCAGTATAATTCATTTTTCAACTTATTTTATCGAGCACATTAGCAGAAAATAAAATGGCTCAATGTTCAGTCCACAGGATTTGCAGCAAATGTCCTTGGGAATGATCCTTAAGGATCGCCAGGACACTACGTCGTCATAATCTCCCACCCTTTGCGTTAAAGTGGATAAAAAAGTCAATTCCTTAGAATAATTAATTTTTCAACTTATTTTATCGAGCACATTACCAGAAAATAAAATGGCTCAATGTTCAGTCCACAGGATTTACAGCAAATGTCCTTGGGAATGATCCTTAAGGATCGCCAGGACACTACGTCGTCATAATCTCCCACCCTTTGCGTTAAAGTGGATAAAAAAGTCAATTCCTTAGAATAATGAATTTTTCAACTTATTTTATCGAACACATTACCAGAAAATAAAATGGCTCAATGTTCAGTCCACAGGATTTACAGCAAATGTCCTTGGGAATGATCCTTAAGGATTGCCAGGACACTACGTCGTCATAATCTCCCACCCTTTGCGTTAAAGTGGATAAAAAATTCAATTCCTCAGAATAATTCATTTTTCAACTTATTTTATCGAGCACATTAGCAGAAAATAAAATGGCTCAATGTTCAGTCCACAGGATTTGCAGCAAATGTCCTCTGGAATGATCCTTAAGGATCGCCAGGACACTACGTCGTCATAATCTCCCACCCTTTGCGTTAAAGTGGATAAAAAAAGTCAATTCCTTAGAATAATTCATTTTTCAACTTATTTTATCGAACACATTACCAGAAAATAAAATGGCTCAATGTTCAGTCCACAGGATTTACAGCAAATGTCCTTGGAAATGATCCTTAAGGATTGCCAGGACACTACGTCGTCATAATCTCCCACCCTTTGCGTTAGAGTGGATGAAAAACCCAATATCATAGAATAATTCATTTTTCGAGTTATTTCATCGAACACATTACCAAAAAATAAAATGGCTCAATGTTCAGTCCACAGGAATTGCAGCAAATGTCCTTGGGAATGATCCTTAAGGATCGCCAGGACACTACGTCGTCACAATCTCCCACCCTTTGCGTTAAAGTGGATAAAAAAGTCAATTCCTTAGAATAATTCATTTTTCAACTTATTTTATCGAACACATTACCAGAAAATAAAATGGCTCAATGTTCAGTCCACAGGATTTGCAGCAAATGTCCTTGGGAATGATCCTTAAGGATCGCCAGGACACTACGTCGTCATAATCTCCCACCCTTTGCGTTAGAGTGGATGAAAAACCCAATATCCTAGAATAATTCATTTTTCGAGTTATTTCATCGAACACATTACCAGAAAATAAAATGGCTCAATGTTCAGTCCACAGGATTTGCAGCAAATGTCCTTGGGAATGATCCTTAAGGATCGCCAGGACACTACGTCGTCATAATCTCCCACCCTTTGCGTTAGAGTGGATGATAAACCCAATATCCTAAAATAATTCATTTTTCGAGTTATTTTATCGAACACATTACCAGAAAATAAAATGGCTCAATGTTCAGTCCACAGGATTTACAGCAAATATCCTTGATAATGATCCTTAAGGATCGCCAGGACACTACGTCGTCATAATCTCCCACCCTTTGCGTTAGAGTGGATGAAAAACTAAATATCCTAGAATAATTCATTTTTCAACTTATTTTATCGAACACATTACCAGAAAATAAAATGGCTCAATGTTCAGTCTACAGAATTTACAGCAAATGTCCTTGGGAATGATCCTTAAGGATCGCCAGGACACTACGTCGTCACAATCTCACACCCTTTGCGTTAAAGTGGATAAAAAAGTCAATTCCTTAGAATAATTCATTTTTCAACTTATTTTATCGAACACATTACCAGAAAATAAAATGGCTCAATGTTCAGTCCACAGGAATTGCAGCAAATGTCCTTGGGAACGATCCTTAAGGATCGCCAGGACACTACGTCGTCATAATCTCCCACCCTTTGCGTTAGAGTGGATGAAAAACCCAATATCCTAGAATAATTCATTTTTCAACTTATTTTATCGAGCACATTACCAGAAAATAAAATGGCTCAATGTTCAGTCCACAGGATTTGCAGCAAATGTCCTTGGGAATGATCCTTAAGGATCGCCAGGACACTACGTCGTCATAATCTCCCACCCTTTGCGTTAAAGTGGATAAAAAAGTCAATTCCTTAGAATAATTCATTTTTCAACTTATTTTATCGAACACATTACCAGAAAATAAAATGGCTCAATGTTCAGTCTACAGAATTTACAGCAAATGTCCTTGGGAATGATCCTTAAGGATCGCCAGGACACTATGTCGTCATAATCTCCCACTCTTTGCGTTAAAGTGGATAAAAAAGTCAATTCCTCAGAATAATTCATTTTTCAACTTATTTTATCGAGCACATTACCAGAAAATAAAATGGCTCAATGTTCAGTCCACAGGATTTGCAGCAAATGTCCTTGGGATTGATCCTTAAGGATCGCCAGGACACTACGTCGTCATAATCTCCCACCCTTTGCGTTAAAGTGGATAAAAAAGTCAATTCCTTTTTTTTATTCTTAATCACTTAACCTAATTTACAGCTCTATTGTCCACAGGGGCACTACGTGAGCAATTTCAATTGAAAGCTGCACTTCCATTTTGTACAGCGCCTAGATTCTATTCTACTTTATCGAACTGGTTGCCTTTCTGCTGCTTTCACTTCTACTTTATACCTAGTAGAATGATGAGCACAAGGATGATGATGGATGGATAGCCGTTGTTCCTTTCCAGTCCGATTGGGGGTCCATTATGAATAGCAGTTCGCCGATGTCCAGGTATCCGGGTCCGTTTGAGCCATGGGGCTCAGAAGAGGGTCAGTGTCAGTTGCTCTCGGGGGAAAAGCAACTGACGAAAAATTGCAAGTGCCGGGGCTGGGAATCAAACCCATGACCATCCGCATATGAAGCGAACGTTTGACCAACTACGCCACGGGCCCCGGCAAGTCAATTCCTTAGAATAATTCATTTTCAACTTATTTTATCGAACACATTACCAGAAAATAAAATGGCTCAATGTTCAGTCCACAGGATATGCAGCAAATGTCCTTGAGAATGATCCTTAAGGATTGCCAGGACACTACATCGTCATAATCTCCCACCCTTTGCGTTAAAGTGGATAAAGAAGTCAATTCCTTAGAATAATTCATTTTTCAACTTATTTTATCGAACACATTACCAGAAAATAAAATGGCTCAATGTTCAGTCCACAGGATTTGCAGCAAATGTCCTTGCGAATGATCTTTAAGGATCGCCAGGACACTACGTCGTCACAATCTCCCACCCTTTGCGTTAGAGTGGATGATAAACCCAATATCCTAAAATAATTCATTTTTCAACTTATTTTATCGAACACATTACCAGAAAATAAAATGGCTCAATGTTCAGTCCACAGGATTTACAGCAAATATCCTTGGGAATGATCCTTAAGGTTCGCCAGGACACTACATCGTCACAATCTCCCACCCTTTGCGTTAAAGTGGAAAAAGAAGTCAATTCCTTAGAATAATTCACTTTTCAACTTATTTCATCGAACACATTACCAGAAAATAAAATGGCTCAATGTTCAGCCCACAGGAATTGCAGCAAATGTCCTTGGGAATGATCCTTAAGGATCGCCAGGACACTACGTCGTCATAATCTCCCACCCTTTGCGTTAAAGTGGATAAAAAAGTCAATTCCTTAGAATAATTCATTTTTCAACTTATTTTATCGAACACATTACCAGAAAATAAAATGGCTCAATGTTCAGTCCACAGAATTTACAGCAAATGTCCTTGCGAATGATCTTTAAGGATCGCCAGGACACTACGTCGTCATAATCTCCCACCCTTTGCGTTAGAGTGTATGAAAAACCCAATATCCTAGAATAATTCATTTTTCAACTTATTTCATCGAACACATTACCAGAAAATAAAATGGCTCAATGTTCAGTCTACAGAATTTACAGCAAATGTCCTTGGGAATGATCCTTAAGGATTGCCAGGACACTACGTCGTCACAATCTCCCACCCTTTGCGTTAAAGTGGATAAAAAAGTCAATTCCTTAGAATAATTCATTTTTCAACTTATTTTATCGAACACATTACCAGAAAATAAAATGGCTCAATGTTCAGTCCACAGGATTTGCAGCAAATGTCCTTGGGAATGATCCTTAAGGATCGCCAGGACACTACGTCGTCATAATCTCCCACCCTTTGCGTTAGAGTGGATGAAAAACCCAATATCCTAGAATAATTCATTTTTCAACTTATTTTATCGAACACATTACCAGAAAATAAAATGGCTCAATGTTCAGTCTACAGAATTTACAGCAAATGTCCTTGGGAATGATCCTTAAGGATCGCCAGGACACTACGTCGTCACAATCTCACACCCTTTGCGTTAAAGTGGATAAAAAAGTCAATTCCTCAGAATAATTCATTTTTCAACTTATTTTATCGAGGACATTACCAGAAAATAAAATGGCTCAATGTTCAGTCCACAGGATTTACAGCAAATATCCTTGGGAATGATCCTTAAGGATCGCCAGGACACTACGTCGTCATAATCTCCCACCCTTTGCGTTAGAGTGGATGAAAAACTAAATATCCTAGAATAATTCATTTTTCAACTTATTTTATCGAACACATTACCAGAAAATAAAATGGCTCAATGTTCAGTCTACAGAATTTACAGCAAATGTCCTTGGGAATGATCCTTAAGGATTGCCAGGACACTACGTCGTCAAAATCTCCCACCCTTTGCGTTAAAGTGGATAAAAAAGTCAATTCCTTAGAATAATTCATTTTTCAACTTATTTTATCGAACACATTACCAGAAAATAAAATGGCTCAATGTTCAGTCCACAGGATTTGCAGCAAATGTCCTTGGGAATGATCCTTAAGGATCGCCAGGACACTACGTCGTCATAATCTCCCACCCTTTGCGTTAGAGTGGATGAAAAACCCAATATCCTAGTATAATTCATTTTTCGAGTTATTTTATCGAACACATTACCAGAAAATAAAATGGCTCAATGTTCAGTCCACAGGATTTACAGCAAATATCCTTGGGAATGATCCTTAAGGATCGCCAGGACACTACGTCGTCATAATCTCCCACCCTTTGCGTTAGAGTGGATGAAAAATTAAATATCCTAGAATAATTCATTTTTCAACTTATTTTATCTAACACATTACCAGAAAATAAAATGGCTCAATGTTCAGTCTACAGAATTTACAGCAAATGTCCTTGGGAATGATCCTTAAGGATTGCCAGGACACTACGTCGTCACAATCTCCCACCCTTTGCGTTAAAGTGGATAAAAAAGTCAATTCCTTAGAATAATTCATTTTTCAACTTATTTTATCGAACACATTACCAGAAAATAAAATGGCTCAATGTTCAGTCCACAGGATTTGCAGCAAATGTCCTCGGGAATGATCCTTAAGGATCGCCAGGACACTACGTCGTCATAATCTCCCACCCTTTGCGTTAGAGTGGATGAAAAACCCAATATCCTAGTATAATTCATTTTTCGAGTTATTTTATCGAACACATTACCAGAAAATAAAATGGCTCAATGTTCAGTCCACAGGATTTACAGCAAATATCCTTGGGAATGATCCTTAAGGATCGCCAGGACACTACGTCGTCATAATCTCCCACCCTTTGCGTTAAAGTGGATAAAAAAGTCAATTCCTCAGAATAATTCATTTTTCAACTTATTTTATCGAATACATTACCAGAAAATAAAATAGCTCAATGTTCAGTCCACAGGATTTGCAGCAAATGTCCTTGGGAATGATCCTTAAGGATCGCCAGGACACTACGTCGTCACAATCTCCCACCCTTTGCGGTTAAAGTAATTAGAAAGTCAACAAATTTGTTCAATGAGTTATTTCGTTATCAATGTTTCTAAGGAGGGATATGTCGTCTTGATAATAGGGCCATTTACCCTATATAGGGTAGTTTACCCTAATTTCCAACTCATTTGGATTGACTACAGCACTAACATTACAATAATTAACCCTTGAAGTTCCAATTTATGTTGCTGAGCGGAATACGCCTAAATGTATGTAATTCCGTCAAGGGTGGAATGGCCGCAGGGAAACAAAACCGATCTAAACAACTGAAATAAAGAGCTCACTATTTGTAGCATGTAATCATATGTTGATGCACCGTTAAGAAAATATTTTCAGATAAATATTGCTTTTTATAGCTAAACTCATTGAGTTTTTCACTCAGTACTCCACGAACTAACTTTTATGTATAAAGTTGTGTTTAAATGCCATGTTTTAATAGAAAAATTCAAACTGATATATTCCACACGGCTTCTATCATCATGTTCAAACTCCTAAAATTTCAATCCATGATTATTTTTTGAGTTTTAATGTGTTTTCCAGGGTACTATGAAAGTTAACCCAAAATGAAAATGTGATTCCCAAAATATCTAGAAAAAGGTACAACATTTAAACTGAGTTTAAGAGGCCGTTCAAAAATAACGGCCCATATTCCCAAAAATTGTGAAGATAGAACAATTGTTCAACAAGTTTCCCAATTATGACACTCCTTACAACTTTGCTTAAGACATAAACACGTTATCTACACTTATAAAAGAATTGAATTTCTCTCACACTTCTAGGAGAATTTCTATGAAACGAGGTGCACGCTATGTCTGAACCAGCAGATTATAAAAAAATGAATGTACATCGGGTTTCTTTCCAGAAAACATCAGTATTCAAGCTATATTTTCATACACAGAAGGTTTCAAAATATTCTATCGGTGAAAATTTTTCCATACATTTTGTATGGGAGAGAAATTGACCAATAATGAGGATTTCAAGCAAATTTCTAGATTGAGTTTAAATAAGGGCGAAAGTAACATGAGAGAGTTCTCTTCATCGACTCTCTCTTCTTCAAATTGAAGTGACAAGATGCAAGTATGGTTGCACTTTTTGGTCATAAATCGCTTGGTTGCGATGCAATCTAGCGTCTAAGTGTAAAAAAGTTTGATTGAATTTGCATCTTGTCACTTTAATTTGCAGAAGAGAGAGTCGATGAAGAGAACTCTCTCATGTTACTTTCGCCCTTATTTAAACTCAATATAGATTTGTATGAAAAACGGTCAAAAAGATGGAAAACTCAAAATTTCCCCGACAGAATATTTTGAAACATTCTGCAAATGGAAATATAGCTTGAATACTGATGTTTTATGGAAAGAAACCCGATGTACATTCCATTTTTATAATATGCTGTTTCAGACATAGCGTGAGCTGGTCCTTGTTTCCAAACAATATTTTTCATGGAAATATAATTATTTTTCAGTTCTCTGTTGTCAAATAAAAATGTTCGATGCTTCAAGCGATTTTTGGGGGTGAAAATAAACGTTGTCCTTGGAGAGGTCATAAGAAATCATTTCTAGCCTTTAAGTGGATTAATATGGCTATTTATAATCCAAAATGCTTCCTCAATATCTAATTTCACAATTTTATCGCTAGTACATACATAATACACCATAAAAAGGTGTTAAAACTTTTTGGCCATGAATTGGACCCTGTTACTCCAGTGTGGGGCGCCATCTACACATGTCTGGCGGAAGTTGCCCTTGACAGTATAGTTCAAGGGCTTGACGACCCCCCCATTCTGTGGATCAGCAGCGTAGTTGCCGGCTAAGAATAGGAGTAATAACCTCAATTCAAGGTGCTCAGTCGTTAATGGAGCCTATGGAGTACCTGGGAACCCTCCACAGTATTTTGCCCCCTTGCCGAGTTAATGCAGGAGCAGGGCTCTGGCGTGGCGGACCTTTTTTCCCATGCTACTCGTGGGATTTACATATGAGTCAAAATAAAAACAAACAGAGTAGAGGTAATGATAGTGGTGCGGCTAACCCCTTCGCAATAAGCGGGTTGGTTAGGTCTCCGTTAAGGAAAGCGGAAGGAGTTGGAGAGAGCAACTCAGGTAGCGCCAGCGTTGACCGTTGACAATCCGATCTCCTCCACGACTAGTTCGTCGGGTGAGGTTATGGATGGAGCATGGTTGATGAGGGCCATCAAAAAATAAACATGATATGTTCTCTGCGATGAAGGTGGCTGAGCAGCAGTTTGCTTGCATCATTGACTTTGCATCCTCGAAGTCCAACATCAGCAAGAACCTTAAGCAGGCCCTGATGCGACTTCGTAAGTCAATGACGGCAGCCAAGCAAGACCATGAGAAACTCATGGAAACTGCGGCAGTGGCAGAACCCGTGAAGACAAAGGTTCCGATGTCTACCTAGACAAGACCTGGGACAACTATGCTGCACACGGCTGAACAGTTGGGCACGGTCATGCTATTTACCTTGCCCGCCTTCCGAGGATAAGGGAATGGTGAGGACCACTTGGGAAGCTGAATAAGTCCCAGCATGCTACCTTGGTGGACTAACCTTGAGGATGCGATGTGCACCCGTTGCTTAGAGGAAAAAAAAGTTTTCGCCAGTTAGGTTTTTTAGCAACTGAATAGAATGTCTACTACATACTATCTTCAAGTAGGTATACCCATGCGGTTGAGGAGAGACGCGTAATTCGTTCATAAAGCACAACCTGTGGCACAACAACAAAAAATCGTCGTCTGTACAATACAATTTCAATTATAACGTTTTGAAATCACCTGAACGAGCTTTATTACACATTTAGAATCATCACACACACAATCAAAAGCTCATTAAAAACTAAAGCAATGTATTTAGCAAATGCATGTCTCGCGATGCCAATTTGGCGTTGTCCTTGAACTTGAGGTGCCA